>NC_053112.1:47241297-47541297 GCF_010015445.1 Perca fluviatilis | reverse complement strand
CGCGGGGTGTTCGAGAGTATCCAGTGCGAGAGCATCCAGTCAATTTACCAAAAGACACCCCCAATATCGTATATTTTGCAACACCACGGACGATGAGAGATTCATCTCTGAGGTTGAAAAACATAATAGACATAACAGATCTTTTGTTAAGGACAACACCAGAAAAGAGAAGACATGGAGTTTAATTGGAGTGCCTGGAGTGGAAGGTAGGATTGTTCTATAAAGAACTTGTAACTTGAACTTGGAAAATAGAGGGTTAGTCTGACTCCCGGCACTGACACCAGCTAGTCTCATGCTTCCTTCTTCTTGCAAATTAGTTTTTCACACTAATTTCCAAAAAAGACCATTTTCTTTGCCAAAAACTGGCCTATTTCCCACTCACACATTTCAGTCGGGTGTCTGTCACTTGTGGGCTACAGACCATCAGCCCACCTGCCTCCCTCTAGCAAGAAGTGCATAATGTTTGTGTAAAAACATCTCAACTCTTCTTTTATTTTGGCATCTTTACCAGAAAATGACATTGTTTTCATGGAAAAAATCCAATCCAATACTTTCAACACGCAGTTCAGAATTTCAAGGACAATCACACATTTCTTCACTTTGCAGAGTTTCCGCTCGACCAGCATTTTATCACCATCCAAAAAGATCAGATTTATCATCCTTTAGAGAAGCACTCCACCGTTTTTGTTTTTCTTTAAACGTCAACTAGTCGTGAGGAATACTATGCAGCCTGTAAAAACAGTTGTAGAATCTTCTGATGCCTTTAGGGTTATCTCAGCTGGAATAAAATAGCCCAAATCCCAGCGCCCTGGTAGCCTTTTGGTTTTTGGCACTTACCACATACACACATGGTGTATGGTTTGATTCCCCGGATCAGGATCTATCCATGCCATAACCCATCTCTCCCCATGTTTCCTGTGCTTCTTTAAACTGTAACTGTCAAGCAAAAAGGCAAATTAATAATAATAATAAAAGTTATTATTTTGTTGCAATTACGGAGGACAAGGCTAGTGGAGAATCGGAGTTGCACCTTGTTTTGGATTTAACTTTGGGGCAGACGTGACTATGACAGGGTGACCATATTTTGATTTCCAAAAAAGAGGACACTTGGCCCGGCCTCGAGACAAAAATTCAGACAGGCTTAATTAATGGTTAATGAATATGCTTTATTATGCCTCGATGGTGCAAAAATAACTTCTGTAATAAAATAAAATCTGTAACAACCTGTAACAAAATAATATCTCTCTTTTAAAATAAATAAATAATATGAAATAATGTTCTAAATATGACCTCTTCTGTGTTAGAAAATCCAGCTACAACAAAATATGTCTTAATACCTTTTCAATGTAATAAGATAAATAATAAAGACACTAAAACATATATGCCAGCTTTGCACACGGTGCACTCCGCCTCCCCACTAGTCCGGTCCCGACCGGACGGTATCGCGGGACATTTTTTGCAGTTCAACTGTGAAGCTGCACTAAGTCTTGTTTTATGGTTGTACGCAGGCTCCACGCAGAGCTTTCGCGCAGCCTGATGTTAATACTTGTGCGCTTGTGTGTGTGTCGAGGCGGCAGTCTGTGTGTGTGGGGAGTGGGTGATAGAGCGAGGGAGAATTAAGGGAGTGGACGGGCGAGCGAGTACGACTCTAGAGTCATAGCGAGAGAAACAAAGTGTCTCCCCGTGTTTTCTGACCACGGTGGGAAAACTTTAGCAGGAAACGCTGCAGCATTTTGTGTACAATGCTGCTCCGCTGTCTGCTCTGGTCCCTGTCTGCTCTGGTCCCTGTCTGCTCTGGTCCCTGTCTGCTCTGGTCCCCTGTCTGCTCTGGTCCCTGTCTGCTCTGGTCCCTGTCTGCTCTGGTCCCTGTCTGCTCTGGTCCCTGTCTGCTCTGGTCCCCTGTCTGCTCTGGTCCCTGTCTGCTCTGGTCCCTGTCTGCTCTGGTCCCCTGTCTGCTCTGGTCCCTGTCTGCTCTGGTCCCGTGTATTTGCGCTGCGGCCGCTGAGCCGCCCACAAAGCAGCCGCTCGGGAATTACGTCACACAACAAAGTACCGTAGTACACTGTGCAAAGCGCCACTCAATTTAAGTACACGTGTAATAGACCCATGAAAAACAGTGAAAACCGGACATTTTCATGAATTTATAAAACCCGCCCGGACCCCCCGGACAGTACGTAAAAAGTGGACATGTCCGGGCAAAAGAGGACGTTTGGTCACCCTAGACTATGAACCTGTACCATGTGGTGTGTTTATGTACTGCATTATCACAATGCAGTCTCATCTGCCCAATATGCAAAAACATGAGGAGAACAAGGTTTTGAAAAGACATTAGTATTCACACAGGTCCATAGGCTCTCCACTAGTCACAACACACATATTGTGGCTGCTCAATATCTGCTCAATATTCCTCTCAGATAAGAAAGGGCTTTATGATTTGTAATTTATGAGGCCATATTGCACAAACTGCCTCCTTATTTGTGTTCACTACTGACACCTAAAACGGTAGCTGAAACCTCCGGTCACACTTTCCTCGAACCCGTACTGTGTTGGCTGAAAGTGCTTTTAAAGTTTTGGCTCCGTCATTGTGGTGTGAGCTACAAAGGCACCTTAAACTAGATTATTTTATTTGCATAAGAGACTCAAGAGTCTCAGTTCGAATATTCATGGTAAAATAAAATACATTTTAATAAATGATAATAAATAAATGATGACCCATATTCCTTCTTGAATCATTAAAGTTCCCATGACATGGTGCTCTTTGGATGCTTTTATATAGACCTTAGTGGTCCCCTAATACTGTATCTGAAGTCTCTTTTATATAGACCTTAGTGGTCCCCTAATACTGTATCTGAAGTCTCTTTTATATAGACCTTAGTGGTCCCCTAATACTGTATCTGAAGTCTCTTTTATATAGACCTAGTGGTCCCCTAATACTGTATCTGAAGTCTCTTTTATGCACAGCTTTATGTGGCCCCTAATACTGTATCTGAAGTCTCTTTTATAGGGCTTTAGTGGTCCCTAATACTGTATCTGAAGTCTCTTTTAAATAGACCTTAGTGGTCCCCTACTACTGTATCTGAGTTCTCTTTTAGGCGCTTAGTGGTCCCCTAATACTGTACTGAAGTCCCTTTATATAGACCTTAGTGGTCCCCTAATACTGTATCTGAAGTCTCTTTTATGTAGACCTTAGTGGCCCCTAATACTGTACCTGAAGTCTCTTTCCCGAAATTCAGCCTTGGTGCAGAATTACAGCCACTATAGCCAGTCCCACCACCTAGGAGCCTTTAGGCCTGCACAGAAGCCTGTCGTACCTGCACATGCCTGCCGCTATTATCGCCATGCCTTCGATATGCCAACCAAATGTGCGCCTAGTTTTTGAATACGACGCTGCCATCAAAATACTATGCTGCGGTAAGGGCTACACTGCATGTATTGTAGTAGTGCCCTATATTTAAATATAGGATATTATATTGTACATTATCCAAAAATATTGAATCAACTTAGCTGAGCAAATTCATCAAACATAGGACTACTGAGTCACATTTTTCGGTATGTATCAACGTTTGTGTGTGTGTGTCTATGCTGTGTGCCCTCTGAGGCTGAAATAGCGTACAGCAGGAGAGAGAGAGACCCAAATGTATTTATATATTTTTAAAACCTGCTAAACCATGTTTACGCGACCTTTTATTAATGTATTGGTCAGTGCTACCCAATCGTAGTACACTGTACTGGTGGGGAAACACGCCAGCATCTGATAAAAAGAAGTCAGCCAGCCAGCTGCTCCCTGACGAGAGCCTCTCTCTCCGGGAGGGTCTGGCTCTATGGTCTGGCTCTGCTGACCGAACACCGTGGAGCGCTCTGCTACCCTCTGTTGCTTGGGCGGTGTATTGCATTTCACGCATCGTCCGTGACGCTTGCGTCTACTTGCGTCCACTGTTTAGACTATGAAAGGGAGCGCATCGCTCGCGTTGCTTGTTCACGTTGCTTGTTCGCGTTGCTTGTTCGCGTTGCTCGCGTTGACTCTGTAACGGCCCTTAGGATGTGCCATTTCTGTGTCTGTAGCTATTGAGGAGGAGAGAGAGGGGGGGGCAAGGTGGAGGGTGGGGGTGTGGCCTTGACCAACTGCCACTTTGCTCGTTCGAAAGCCATGATGTCTCTCTCTCATGGGTGGGCCAAATTCTCTGGGAGGGCAAAGCAGAGAAAGGGGAGGTAACCTTGCTCCTTATGACCTCATAAGGAGAAGATTCCTGATTGGTCCATCTGAGCTTTCATTTTCTCAAAGGCAGAGCAGGATGCCCAGGGCTCGGTTTACACCTATCACCATTTCTAGCCACTGGGGGACCATAGGCAGGCTGGGGGAACTCATATTAATGTTAAAAAACCTCATAAAGTTTCATGCCATGGGACCTTTAAGACTTATCCTGTAGGAGAATATGCAGCTGTTGTAGCTTTCAACTAACAAAGCTGTACAGGTTTGCAGACTGAGGGCACTATATTGCACCCGGCACAGCACAAAGCCCGACGCAAGTGTCTTTGCTAGTTTAAGACAGTCTAGCGCCCATGTCGTTTAAATAAGAAATGCACCTGTGCCACAGCTGTGCGCCCATGGGCGTGCTGGTCTTACAGGGAGGTGTGTTCAGGTGCATTCTGGGCATATTGCTATCTTGAGGCAGCGGGAAGTGATCGTGCCATTGACCAACAACAAACTTGGTCTAAAGTCAATAAGGCAGCATTTCATTATTTTAACAGCGCAAATATTTTAGGCTCGTGCATAGCACGCACACACTATGCCTGTTATACACACAGGGACACGCAGTATGGAGTTATATATGGAGTTATATTCCTATCTTTAATCAAGAGCGCATTCTTTCAATTTGAGAGCATTTCTCACTGATATTACGTTCAGATTTTGTAATAATTTCCCTCAAAACCTTGCTCTCACACTCAAATAGTCACTGCTCGCGCTTGGATTTGCTCTGCTTGTGCTCAAAGTTTGTGCTCGCGCTTGGATTTGCTCTGCTTGTACTCAAACTTTCTGCTTGGACTCAGATATGTTGTTGTTTGGACAGATTTCCTGCTCTCAGCTTTGAACCTTCTCCTCGCACTCAGGCTGATTCTGCTCACTTGCAAAGTTTCTGCTCTCGGATTTCTCCTGCACGCTTGGATTTTTTTTGTGTTATAACCCTATCAAAAGTCAACAACCAATAGAATGCCAGCTGTAGTGTTGACCAATGAAATGATCCCAACCCCCGTTGAGGGTGCGTTCACTTTACTTTAGAACGTCTGTTGAGGGCGACTGTAACCTGACTGTAACCAAGTTTATATATCCCGCGCCGTTTATTAGCTTTATTATAAGTATATGTCAACAATGTGCACAGAATGGTCGACGACTTTCACCTGCACAAGTCAGGAACGGGAGAAAGCTTTGAAGTGGGACGTATGAAGTTATGTCCACAACTACGAGGGTGAGTAACATAACTTAAGCACCTAGCTAGCTAGCTAGCATATGGCCTAGCTTGATGTCCAGAAACAAATATATGTTCTTTATTGTATAGCTAGCTAGATTGAACGACATTTGACGGACAGTATGTGTATATGTGATGACCCTACTTTGTATTTTTTCCTCGTTTGGTTAACCATGTTCCTGGGATTTGGCTAATTTCATGTTAGAGCCAGTAGTAAAACATAAACTGTAATATAACTGAAAGAACACAAGAAACTGGATTGTTTGTGTCAGTTTTTGCATCACTGTTGTGTGTTGTTCATCAGAATTTAGTCTTCATTCCTTCATATAACATTAGTTTGAAAATAGATTCATAGCAATCTGTATAAAACGTTGTAATGTTAAGTTCAATTTTATCACTATAATAAAAACAGATCTAGAAATGATATGGTTTCTTATTTGCTCCTTAAATAGCAGTTATTTGTTTAATTGATACAAAGCAAACTGAACTGAAAAAACAAGTATTTTGTTTTACTTTTTTTTCATCCAGGTGGGGCTGAGGGGTTTGACCCCTGTTGATCTGTGTGTCATATCACCAACCCATGATAGCTAGAATTCACCGTGCTACTCCAGATCTACCTGCTGTATGTCTGGCTAAAGACTACAACCATCTGCTCCAGATCTACCTACTGTACGGCTGGCTACAGACTACAACCATCTGCTCCAGATCTACCTGCTGTATGGCTGGCTACAGACTACAACCATCTGCTCCAGATCTACCTACTGTACGGCTGGTTACAGACTACAACCATCTGCTCCAGATCTACCTGCTGTATGGCTGGCTACAGACTACAACCATCTGCTCCAGATCTACCTGCTGTATGGCTGGCTACAGACTACAACCATCTGCTCCAGATCTACCTACTGTATGGCTGGTTACAGACTACAACCATCTGCTCCAGATCTACCTGCTGTATGGCTGGCTACAGACTACAACCATCTGCTCCAGATCTACCTACTGTATGGCTGGTTACAGACTACAACCATCTGCTCCAGATCTACCTGCTGTATGGCTGGCTACAGACTACAACCATCTGCTCCAGATCTACCTACTGTATGGCTGGTTACAGACTACAACCATCTGCTCCAGATCTACCTGCTGTATGGCTGGCTACAGACTACAACCATCTGCTCCAGATCTACCTGCTGTATGGCTGGCTACAGACTACAACCATCTGCTCCAGATCTACCTACTGTATGGCTGGTTACAGACTACAACCATCTGCTCCAGATCTACCTGCTGTATGGCTGGCTACAGACTACAACCATCTGCTCCAGATCTACCTACTGTATGGCTGGTTACAGACTACAACCATCTGCTCCTGATCTACCTGCTGTATGGCTGGCTACAGACTACAACCATCTGCTCCAGATCTACCTACTGTATGACTGGCTACAGACTACAACCATCTGCAAGTTTTGTTTGTAGTGAACATCATCAACAGCTACACTTAAAGTCTCTTGGGTTCATATGGGACTTGGATTATTTTTTTGTGTTGTTATATTAGTACAGACAACAGTAAGTATCATTACTTAATCACAGTATATATTATTCTGGTGTACACTGTTGACTTGACTCCATGCTATTGACTATACTTTAGTTTGCCACCTCATAACTTTACCTTAATTGCTCTTGTATAGTTAATTTATCTTCTACTAGTTGTACATACCTCCTATTTAATTGAATTATTCTTAATTTGTGTTGCCATACCTGAATCATCCCTCTTGTGAACACTAGGCCTATCTTATCTTTATTCATAACCCTGCTCACAAACTCACCTGAACCTGGGTCATCTGTTTGCCAATATCAATGTTCCTGCTACAGTAAATCCTATAGGCACATTGTACTGCTTCACCGTAGTATGAACCATACACTTTTAAGGTTTTGTGTCAAATATTGTGCAATTTGTTATGAATTACTCATTGTTTTGACAAGGTAAATTAAAGCTATTTACCAAGTGTCAGCTCTGGTAAATTTAATTGTATTATTTTTTTTTTTATAAATGTTATGGAACATGAAAAACAATTTGCCTTGATCAGGGTTTTAATTTGTTGCAAATGTGAACATGGTTTTAATAATCTGTATCTTATTGCTCTGAAAAACTACAATGATTTAAGAAATATCAGTGATACTTATCAACATTTATTGAATTGATTGAATATATGGGCAGACATTACAGGCACCTATTCATGTCAACAGAGAAAACAATAATTTGTTCTCTCTTTTATCACTTTGATTATACGCTGATGGTGCAGAAAAGGGTGAAGTCCTTGTAGATCTCTGGCACTTTGAGGACAGACCGATCCAGGAACTCTCCACTGTTGTCTTTGTATAGTATGCTCCTATTAAAGACAGATTCATAGACATCAACACGTAATATATTAGGTGTACATAGCTTGCTTTAACATCATTACTATCTTACCTTACCTTCTCTGATTTGGTTTTGTGGACATCAGTAATTTTCTCTCCCAGGCCTGGTTGTGCACCCTGTGAATTTAAGCAAGAAACATAAGTGTATGTAACATGATTTTACTATTATATTATTATTATTTTTACAATTGCATTATTATCAGACTTGCCAACCTTCTTGGTTTGTGCTACTGCTGCCTGTCCTCTGCACACAGGTGAGTGATGTGCTGACTGGCACAGGTCCATGCACATAGTGCAGCTGTGATGCAGCTCAACGGGTACTTCAGTCACACCTGGAAGAAGAGAAACAAACCAACAAAATACTTCTGCTCAGTTTGCTTTGTATTAATTAAAAAAATAACTTAAGTTGCAAATAAAGCATATCATCTCTAGATCTGTTTTATTAGTGGTGAAATTGTACTTAACAGATTGGGTCCGTGTACTTTTTCGTTCATTTGATTTTCATTTCATAAACAGGTATTAAAAAACAAATGGTTATTTGATTTTCGTTTTAAATCATGGGGATCAGACCTCCGGTGCTGGGTCTAATATTCTAATATTAGCTGCTGCAGCTAGCTAGCAGCTAGCTAGCAGCCCTGTGAGCTTGGTCCCCGCGGTTCGCTCCCCCGGTGCTGACTGACTCTGGTCCGTCTGCAGAGCTGCGTTACCCGCTCTAGCTGACCTGGGAATCTACCGCGCTCGTGATTTATTCATATTTTATTTACTTTGCAGTGATATGCTATGCACTGATGTCAGGCAGGCTTGCTGCTGCTTTTAGTCTGAGCCTGTGAGATAACTAAACTTCCTTTGAATATAACGTGCATATAAATAGACGGAATAAATAAAAGTCCCCGGAAATAAATATAAGTAAAACATATGTATTTAGGCTATTGAACTATATGACTAATGCCTATATATGTATTGCCTCATTTATGTATTTCATGTTCCATTTCATAGCCATATTTATTATGTAAAGGGGGCAAAAATGGATCAGTCGCTCAGGAAGTTATAGACTACAGTTTCCCTCAACAGCAGCCGGACATTCTCGGCTTAACGTGAAAAAGCTTAACGTGGTAACTTAATGTACCTAAACAATGATCAATCAGATATCAATCAGTTATCAGTCACATAACATCCATAATAATTGGACTTTGGGTTAGATTTTTTGGCAGTTTTCAGTGGTTATGAGGAGCAATATGAGAGAGAAATTTGGTAATCATTGATCATTGTTTAGGTACATTAAACCACCTCTATTTGTTTCTGGACATCAAGCTAGGCCATATGCTAGCTAGATAGCTAGGTGCTTAAGTTATGTTACTCACCCTCGTAGTTGTGGACATAACTTCATAAGTCCCACTTCAAAGCTTTCTCCCGTTTCCTGACGGGTGCAGGTGAAAGTGCGTCGACCATTCTGTGCACATTGTTGACATATACTTATAATAAAGCTATAAACGGCGCAGGGATATATAAACTTGGTTACAGTCAGGTTACAGTGCAGCCGCCCTCAACACACGTTCTAAAGTAAAGTGAACGCACCCTCAACGGGGTTGGGATCATTTCATTGGTCAACACTACAGCTGGCATTCTATTGGTTGTTGACTTTTGATAGGGTTATAACACAAAAAAATCCAACGCGCGGAGAAATCGCGGAGCAGAAACTTTGCAAGTGAGCAGAATCAGCCTGAGTGCGAGGAGAAGGTTCAAAGCTGAGAGCAGGAAATCTGTCCAAACAACAACATATCTGAGTCCAAGCAGAAACTTTGAGTGCAAGCAGAGCAAATCCAAGCGCGAGCACAAACTTTGAGCACAAGCAGAGCAAATCCAAGCGCGAGCAGTGACTATTTGAGTGTGAAAGCAAGGTTTTGAGGGAAATTATTACAAAATCTGAACGTAATATCAGTGAGAAATGCTCTCAAATTGAAAGAATGCGCTCTTGATTAAAGATAGGAATATAACTCCATAACGCAGCAGCACACAAACATGCAAAAGATAAAAAAAAATAAAAATATTACAATGTGAAATTGTTTTGTTGGCATAGTGCTTGGGCCATATATGATCCTCGCGCGCTTTTCATTTCACGCACGAGCAGATCAGTTTCCTCTCCTGAACATCTCTCCTTCCTGCTCAGCAGATCCTCCATCATAATAGCAATGCTCCAAGGTCCAAACGCGCCTGGCTTTTAAAGGGAATGGGAGAGGACACTCTGATTGGTTTATTGCATGTCACGCCCAAAACACACCTATGGTTAATGAAGACACTAAGTACAACCATTTTGAACCATGTGCCTGGACACACTGACCCTGTTTTCTGCCGTCAAACTAGCAAAAGTGGATTCATACACGCCCTAAACGCACCTGCGCCAGGCCGCTTCACGCCGTGCGCTTAGCTCGATCGATCAAATAGGGCCCATTATTGGACAACATCGTAGGCTATTTGTGAGATTCTGAGCCATTCAATCATTTCTTTTACGGTCCTAGTCGCTTCCCATATACACAGCAGCTACTGCCATGTTTCCCTAATTAGTGAGCACGGAAGCTACATTCTTCTAAACATAGTCCCCTCAGAGACATGGCAATTCATTGAACATCTCCCTGATTGTCTTTATGGGCTCCCACTGAATTAACCCTCCATGTATTAATGATAAGATGTGAAAAATCAGATGCAGTAGAAAAAAAAACTTGACTGCTTTGTTACTATTGTCATCATATATATTTTATTATAGTTTCACATTCTTTCCTTTCTATAATCAGTGCTACATATTAGTGGATTTGGTTTTACTGTGATGTCGGGCTAGTCTGGGTGTCAATGCAATTCCACTGCTTCCACTTTTGTGTCTGTCTCTGTGTTATACAGCATGATGGGGTAAAGTCAGTGACTCTACAGTCTTTGTTTTTATTGCACCCTTGCTTGCACTGTGATAAGCTCTAACCCCCAGTGCAGGCTCCACAGACAGCCAGATAGTGTTTGCTTCGCTTGACTTCCTCAAGAGCTGGCCTGAGAGACAGATGCACCATGGGTAGGAAGAAAATGGGCAAATGGGAGATCTTCGTGGCTTGTGTCCTGCTTGCTCTTGAAATGCCTAAAATAGCCCATGCAAACGGACTATGGTTTGTGGGAGAATTACTGCAACGTTCAAAGACTTAGAAAAGCAGCATTTTCCCCTTGGTTTGTTTAAGGGTCCCATTTTGTAAAAAATGTCCATGTCTTTTTTTATTATAAAGTAGGCAAATTGCTATATAAATACTTTGAAAGTTTTAAAACGAGCCATCGGGACTTTTGTAGAACTACTGTACTCATTCCCCGGCTGCAATGACGGTGCAGAGACTCTGAGAGCGCAGATGCTGAAGACCTGGAAACACTGACCAATCAGAGCAGACTGGGCTTTTTTGGGAGGGGGTGCTTAAAGAGACAGGCACTACAATGGAACGTTTCAGACAGAGGGTGAATACAGGTGTATTCAGAATAGTTTATATTGAGGACGTTTCATTTCCGGGATTGTTCAGGTGCCGCCGTAAATTCCGCCGGATGTCCGTTACCTTCCTCTTTCTTTGTGTTGATATTTTAAACTCCAAATCCAGACAGCTAGCTAGACTATCTGTCCTATCTGAGTTTTCTGTTGCACGACTAAAACTACTTTTGAACGTACACATGTTCCACCAAAACAAGTTCCTTCCTGAGACTATTTAGCAGAGGCACCGTGGCTCCGTCTGGCACATAGTGCCGCCCAACATGATTGTGATTGGTTTAAAGAAATGCCAATAAACCAGAGCACGTTTTTCTCCCATCCAGGAATACTGTGTGGACTAGCCAGACGGCAATGGCAATGAGAGACTATATTCAGACAGACAGTATGAGACAAAGAAAATGATTTTTTTACATTAAAGCGTGTAAACATGTTCTAGTAGAAACCCAAAATACAAGTGTGAACCTGAAAATGAGCACGATATGGGACCTTTTTTTAAAAGTTATTTAAGCCTGATTTGGTGTTAGAATGAGGCTGCGGTCTTACACTGTGGAACTGTCTTCATGTAGGAAACCCTGCAAGGAGGATGAAACAAAAGAATAACTGGAAAACCCAGATTTAAAATCAGATGGACTGTAGATGCTTTTGTTTTGTTTTTAGATGAATCATCCATCAGCCAAAATGGCAGCAAACGTTACACCTAGCAGCTCAGTGTTGTGCTCTGCATGCAGGCAGCCAGCTCGTGGCAGCGCAGCAAAAAGTAGCATTAGTAAAAGAAATCGCTTTCCCATTTCCTTTTGACGTTAGGTGAGTTTCAGCAATTTCATATCACCTGTGCCAGAATATCCTTGCTTCTGACAAATTAATAATGCTCTCTGAAGAAGATAGCAGCGGGTTTCTCTAGACTGGGGAAACGGTGGATCCAGAATGGCTGGATTTGCAGCTGCTTTACAGACAGCGGTTGTTATGGTAACGTTTCTATCTCAAGTCTTTAAAGCTGAGGTAGGATATAGTGTGCTTCTGTGAAATGGAAGCAGCCAAAACTTTTTTTTCTGATGGAATGCACAGCATAATATGACTGAGGTTTGTCTCAGCGTGTTGGAAAGGTCATTCCTCCCACGGTGCAGAAGTCCAGCTGAGGTGATCCAGCAGATAGGCTCACAATCTCACTCCTGCCACTTGATTTATCAATTCACCTCACCTTGTAGCACCATATTGATCCTCCAGCTCTTTTTTTCAATGCCATGTCACCTGCTCAGACAATGATAAAGCAATCCAATGGAGAGCTTCTGCTCCAAAATGATATCTGTCAAATAAAAAGTTAAACTTATGCTATGTTCACACTTGGCGTCTTTTTGGAAGCTGCAAGCGTCTGTTTTTGAGTAAGCCGTGTTTTTCCAAAAAGTCCTGAGTGATTATTTAAATGCCACCACCGACGTTTTTTTCTTCAGCTTGGAGCGTCTTTTGGAAGTTGAAAAAAGTTCAACTTTTCTGAAAAAAAAACGCCCTACGTCAAGCACTTTTTTGACAGCCGACCAGTGACAAGCCGAGTAGCGAGACCTGTCGTTTCCATAACAAGAAAAACTGGAGAAGGTGCCGATGGATAGACTTGTGCTATTGTCGGGAGCACAGCGACTTATATGATATATGCGGGTGCTCCCTGTTTAGGGAATGACTCGCTTTGTTTTATCTAACATTAGCATTAGCGCCGCTCCCTCTCTCTGTTCATTCTCTAGCTCGCTCAACCGCTTTGTTTTATCTCACACCGCACTCTATGATACTGTAGTGGCAGCTGTTGTTATAGCAGCAAAAGATGATCTTGACTACTTTTTGGAACCAAACACTGCCAGCTTCTTCTCTTTTTTTACTACAAAAGCACCCTAGTCAGCTTTTTCTTGTGAAAAAAAGTGTAAGCATGGCCTTAAAGTGCTCATATTATGCTTTTTGGCTTTTTTTTGTGCATGTTATAGGTTTACAAAGTGAAAAAGCCCAAAGTCCCCCCCAAAGGGACTTACCATCTCCAACAGAAAACACTGTTCACAAACTGCTCCAAACAGCTCTGTTGTAGTCCAGCCTAACACAAGTTATAATGCTCGCCTAGCTGCTAGCATGGCACTCTCTCATACTCTGCAACGGACTAGCTAGCAGTACTTACAACAAAGATAGAACAGAAGTGAGATGCCTCACTCTGTAGCTAAAACAGAGAGCCAAAAAAACAAAAAAAAAAAAAAAACCCCCAAAATGTGCAAAAAAAAAAAAATATTTTTTTTTTAAAAAAAAAAAAAAAAAAAAAAACAATTCTGGTACAACAGCACCATAAGTTACTTGAAAGAAAAAATGTACAGTGACATTTTTATGATAAAGTTTCTAATCTCTTTTAAATATGTTGCTTATTGTTGCCTCACCTGGTCGTTTGACTTTCCCCGTGCAGAGTTTGACTCTAGAAAGCTGTTAAATGTTTCCTACAGTTTTCATCTGTTACATTTCAATTCCTCGCCCACAGTTTTGAGGAATGCCTCGTGCGAAAACTTATGCACAACAATTTGTATGATATCCTACAAAATTACGGAAACCGCCGGCCGGTCACATGACAGTGAAGTTTAGTGGTCTTTACAGTTAGCCGAGAAAAGGTTACTGTGAGACGGGTACAGAGCACCGTGTGGTTAAGTTTAGCTGACAAAAGGTGACTGTCCTGCGACAACGACAGTGTTTTCAGGTGACGTGGTGTGTATGGACTGATTAATTGACATCTTCCCGAGTCTCCTGTTAGCGTTGTTGCACCTGATAGGGCAGGACAAATGACAACTTTATCATTCTTATTGGTAGAAAAGACTTGTGACCTAATACATTCCCATCTGAGCTCTGGCCCACCTTTAACCCGAGCAGAGGTCTAATCAGCCAGAATATCTGAAAACACCTGTGTGGGTGTTCAGACACTTTAAGTTCAGGCACCAAAACGACTAGTTAAGATCAGAAAAAAAGATTGTGGATTGGGTTACAACAGCGGCCCCCTTAAGTAGTACTCCCGGGACACGACCACCTGATTCCTGGGTAAAAGTCTTGTGTTTTCCCCTTAACTTCTTCTGGGACACTCCGCGTGTTTAAGGAACCATCCACCCAAAAAATGTTGATTAGTCCAGCTAAAATTTTTAAAAATGTTTTAAATTCACTATTACTGTTATTACTTTGGGCTGATTTGTGTAGTCTTGGTTTGGAATCCCATTAAAGTGTGAATGTCAGTCATCCTGGTGTGACAGCACAATTCCTGGATCTAAAAGACACTTTGAATTGCCTTGTTTTTGAAAGATGCCAAGATGTCTTGCCTTTCATAAAGTTGGGTGACTTGTAGCAGACTGATTTGAAAAAGAATGGTCAAAATTGGTGCCAAAGAGGCCGTGACATCCTCGCTTTAAGTTTTTAATGCATCATGTTTCCAAAAACCCTGGATCCTGCACTTCCCATATGATCACCGTCAGCACCATTATCATCATGGGTTATTTTCTTAGACTTAAAGGTGCAGTAAGCGATGCTGCGACAAGATTGTTGATATTTGAACTCAACTGCAAAACAAATACAACCCCCCCCCGCCCCTCAGAAGCTCCGTCCCCCAGATTCATGGACAAAGAACTACAGTAACTGGCCAGCACCTTCACATGCTGCCTCCCCTCCCTCCCACCATCAACTGTTGCTGATTGGCTGGAACAGTGCTTTGTGGCTCGTGCACTCCTTCTGTTTGTTTTCCATTTACACCGCCAGGGCTGTGTATTGACACCGGATTTTTTTCACACAGAAAATAGAAAGCTAGGTGACCATGAGGAGATATTCACTGACTTGGACAAAAAAGTGTATCGGAATAACATCACTTACTATACCTTTTAAAGTTGTATTCCAGAGCCACAGAAGCTAGTATATTATTACCTCTTATGAAATAAAAGTGGGGGGTCTCTTAGGTAGCACACTTATTTTATTCCTCATTGTAGTTCAACATCCCCTTCATTTAAAAAAAAAAATTAAAAATGATTTTAATTGGGGATTCTGTCAGTATACAACTCACAGTCTACTTTAATAGGCCGAAACAGACAGAGTCAGAGACAGGGAGAGACAGAGAGGAAAACAAGAGAGACAAGTAAAATGTCAAAGTAGAGGGAGACAGAGAGGAGCATTAGAGTGAAGGTGAGTAGCAGAGGTCAGTCCTTCCAAAAAGAGTTTTTTTGTGATTGTTGCGGGCAAAAATCCTTGATTATGCGGCACGTTTTCTTAAAAATGCGATGGAATATGCAGGATATTTATGCGATGAAATTGCGGGAACTTGCAAAAACTGCGGTTTGATGAAAAAGAGAAAAAAAAGTGATTCCCCCAACACCCTGCTTTTCGATGATGTTCACGTCGCGAAATTACGTCATAACGTTCCCATGGCAACAGGGGAAAATGGCTGCTCTTGTGTGAAGTAAACGCAACATTTTTCAACTTTCTGCTAAGATATATGTGACATTTCTGCAACGAAAATGCGGGGATTATGAAATCATGCAAGCCCCGCATATTTTGCGTGGAAATCGTCAATTTATGCGGCGAAAGTGCTACGTAAATATGCGGACTTTGGCTGATTATGCATTGAATTATGCGTTCGCATAATCACGTTTTTCTGGAGGGACTGAGAGGTTAGGGCACATTAGGAAGGGAACTGAGAGAATAAAGATAAGAGGTCAAAACTAAGACTAAGAATAACCAAGGGAGGGCTGTTCAAATGGGCAGAGGAAAAAGACGAGCCCAGATAAACTGAGATAAAGTGGCTTTAGTTGGGAGGAATATTTATAGTTGGAGAGGTAATGGTATGGTGAGATGTGGCCGGCGGGGAAAAAAGGGAACAAGGGAAAGACGGACACATGAAGGATGCAATAAATGAGAGAGGACTTCACTCCAGGGAGGTAGACGAGGAAGGAGCGGTGGGAGGGGGGGAACCGAAAGAGGGGAGGAAATGATTCAGATGCAGAGAGATGGAGATGGAGACAGAGAGCGTGAGGGGGAGTGTGATGAGGCAGAGTCACAGAAAGATAGAAAGAAGGAGGAAGCTGCAAGATAGCAGAGTGAGTGAAGGAGTCCAGAAGGAGCACAGTAGGCCTACTGCAGTCTGCACCCTGGTGTGGACTTGCAGCTACAGCATAGCATTTACACACGCAAACTCATTTCAAATCTTAATTCACTTCCTCGTATTCTCTGATGGCCTTCCTCTCTGAAACGTTACATGTATTTAATTTGCACATTAAAGCTATAAGGGCGTAGTTTCTGTCTCCCCCATGAGGAATTCTAAGTAATGACAACACCACTGTTGTTTCATCCACATGACACAAGCCTTCTGTAAGCGTGCACGCGCCCCCCACCCCTCCTCCACGCAGTTACTTGTAGCCAAAGAGGACACGGAGGGTTAAAAAAAACATGATGAAGAGGTCATTATCTTCATTTGAGTTTCTGCGTGGGAAAGTCGCCGGACGCTACAATCGTCTGAACATTCTGACATTCTGAGAAATCCAGAGAGAATTGTGTGGAGCTGATAGTCTTAATTAGCTTTGTAGCAACTCATTTGGTAACGGCTGGAATGTAACGGACGTTCATTAATATCAAAAAGTTATGCACTAAAGCTTTAAAGGTGCCCTGCCATACAAAACCCTTTTTACTTGCATTTTTTGAAATATGTTAGGTCCATATGTGTGTGTGTTATGTGGTGAATGTGAAAATGAACTGCTACCTCCTCTGCCAGCTCTATCCACTGAAAAGAAATAAGCAGAGAAATCAGGCCAATTACAAAAGCTGGTCAGTCTGACATCATATTGCCTGAGCTCATTACTATTCATTAGCTCGCCCAGTTGGGCTGGGTAAAGGATTCTGACATTTCATTGGCTAGCTGTTAGCCAATCAGATTCAAACAGCTAAGCTTGTTGAATATTAGATGAGAATTGGCAGAAATCGAGCTGAGTCTTCCTGTAGGCTTTCTATACCACGCTAGAATGGCTTGAAACAAGGTAACCAAGGCATTTTTTCCACAAAAAATGTTACAGAGTCCATGGTAGAATTTCAGACATCACCACAAAGTCATGAAATACGTGTGGCAGAGCAACTTTAATTGCAAAATAACCCTAACCTCAGGTTTTTTTTCTTACTTTGCTGTCAGCCATGGTAGTTAAGTAGCAGTTATGTTTATTCCATGCTAAACATGATTATTACTCTTTGTACCTTCATAAATGTATAATGGCGTGTCCATGTGCAGTACATGCACAAGTGGTGCTTCTGCCTGACATATTACACCTTGACTTTACAGCATGTTAGTGGTAGAGAGGCACATCACTGACTACGTTTACATGCACATCAATATTCCGACTTATGCCTACACTAGAAGACTTTGAATAGACTTAGAAAAGACTAAAGTCTGACACCATCTCATGTCTAAAGACAATCATCTCACATCTAACGTCAAAGACTGTCATAACATGTAAAGACTGGGGATCTTCAGGGTCATACATTGCAAGAGTACGACTAGATTAGTTTTAAAAGATTTAACCAAGCCAAAGGGACTTACCATCTCCAACAGAAAACCCTGTTCACAAACTGCTCCAAACAGCTCTATTGTAGTCCAGCCTTTACTTCAGAGACAAACGTTTGTAACACACGTTATAATGCTCGCCTAGCTGCTGGCGTGGCACGCCCTCATACTCTGCGACTGACAAGCTAGCAGTACTTACTGCGCATGTGTGACTCCCACCAAAGATGGAACAGAAGTGAGATGTCTCACTCTGTAGCTAAAACGGAGAGCTCAACACACAGGGTGAAAAAAGGAGCTGCAGCAACGTGCAGTACAACAAAAATGTGGTGTTTTTTGAAAATTAAACCACATAAACCTTTTCTGATATAACCTCTAAATACAATTATGAACCTGAAAATGAGAATAATATGAGCGCTTTAAGGCTGCCATGGAGTTTAAGGCTTTCTGCTAAAGTCCATGAAAAAGTAACTCTGTAACACACCTTACGGTTATACAGACTCCACACAGATGCTGAATAGTTGAATCCTTGAAGATTCTCACAGTTGAAGGACAAGAGTTTTGTAATCAAAACTAATGGTTAGTAAAATAGGCAGAAGCGTCGAGTGGTTCATCAGCAGATATCAAACAATAAATTATTTATTAATTTAATTATTATAATATTACAATTTGTTTTCCAATGGCACAAAAAAACAGTTTTGATTAATTTCTCCAGGTATTGCAATTAGCTAACATTAATTAACTAATATTAGCTATCAAGCTATTGTTAGCTTCCAAGTTTAGTTACTAAGCCATGTCTCTGACATAGCCAGAGGGTCAAAGAGAGAGAAAGAGAGAGTAGATTACAATGTTATGTAGCCCTTAACAGCTAAAAAGAGATTATGAAATAGCAGAATACCTATATCTACTGTCAGAGATAGAAAGCAGAGACAGATCCTAACCAAGTACAGGCTCAGTGATCACAACCAAAAGAAATCAGAACATGTGGTCATTGTTCGACTTCGACAGGTGAGGTTGAGACAGAGATGCACTTTCTCCTACAATATAAAGCATTCAATGTATACGGGAAAACAAGAAAAGTCTTTCAGCGTCTTTGTCTTTAGCGTCTGGTTTGCAGCCACCCGCTTGAGGCTCTTTGCGACTGCTTCCAGTCAGAAACAATCTCCTCCACACACTGCAAATCTGGGTTATCAGCGTCTCACACACGCACATGCCCCCCCACATGTCACATGGGGCGGATGTGGCTCAAGTGGTAGAGTGGTCTCCTGCCAATCTGAAGGTCATGGTTCGATCCCTGGCCCTGCAGTCCCATGTCGAAGTGTCCTTGGACAAGACACTGAAACTGCTCCCGATGCTGTGCCATCAGTGTGTGAATGTGTGTGAGTGTTTATCTGATGAGCAGGTGGCACCTTGTATGGCAGCCTCGGCCACAGTGTCTGTGTGTAAATGGTGAATGGTTCCTGTACTTTGTAAAAACGCTTTGAGTAGTCGTAAAGACTAGAAAAAACCCTATATAAAAACAGCTCATTTAAATTAACGTGTCAGCATTTACCCTCAGTTTATCTCGCATTGCCAGACCCTCCTCCCCATCACAGCAGAGGAGGGTCTGGTCGACACAACATTCCTGGATGGGAGAAAACCGTGCTCTGGTTTATTGGAATTTCTTTAAACCAATCACAATGGTCTTGGCCCGCGCTACGCGCCAGACAGAGCCATGGTGCCTCTGCTAAATAGTCTCAGGAAGGAACTTGTTTTGGTAGAACGTGTACGTTCAAAAGTAGTTTTAATCGTGCAGATAGTCTAGCTAGCTGTCTGGATTTACCCTGCAGAGATCTGAGGAGCAGTTAACCATAGTCCTCACAAATCCACTGGATTTTAAAATTACAACACAAAGAAAGGGAAAGATAACGGACATCCGGCCGAAAAGAGTGACATCTGGCGGAATTTCCGGCAGCACCGGAGCAATCCCTGAAGTGGAACATCGTGGATAGACTAACCCTCAGCTAACTACACCCACTTCTCTAAAGACACTAAACTGATTTAGTCATGAATGTCATAATAATGGTTTTAACTATAGATGGTCCGCTCCGTTCCTGCCTAAAACGCTGGTATCGGTATCGGGAAGTACTGGAGTTTATGCACCGATCCGATACCACATAATAAAGCCCTAAAGAAAATCTACGTTAAAGTAGTTTATTTATGTTCTTTTTCCGTTATAACTGACTGTCAAACTGGATAATAAAAGCAAGTTCTACGGCATTCATTGTTTGTATTTGTTCATGTTTCACAAAGAGGTTAACCTGAGCCAGACTGACAACAGAGATAGAAATTATATCACATCCATACAGGGATAGTAGTATACAGCTGTTAAAACATAATAAAATATATGACACACTGGTATCGGATCGCTACTCGGTATCGGCCGATACGCAAGTTCAGGTATCGGAATCGGCATCGGGAAGCAAAAAATGGTATCGGAACATCTCTAGTTTTAACCTTTCAAGGCTAATGGCCATCTGCTATTATGTTGTTCTATTACTGAGTGTTTGATTTGCTGTACAGCCCAGGTGGAACAACCGTTTGACCAACATTCTGATCAGACAGACTACAGCCATTAGAGGCCGGCCCTCTGTGTTGCCAGTGGGAAAAGTTGACAGTTGAGTCCTGTATGTCAAATACTCTAGTGTTGTGCCCCTCTTTATTTCAACCCTCTATTTGTCTCCAAAACCTCTCACTGTGTATTTATCCAATCACCATAAAGTCAGTGGCTTCATTTTCCCTCGTTGGTCATGCCAAATTACGTGAAAGGATTCAGTGTTGTTGGGCCTTGCCTTGCCTCTATAGCCACCAGTTGACATTGTGTCTCATAAAAAAGCTCTTGCCAATTGACAACGTAATTGCTCAGCTGTTGACATGCAACTGAAAGGCTTAATCACTTGGAGATAATGGTCAGTTCTAGCTGCCATTTTGGTGTCGACTATCCTGACATTTGTTTGCAGACTACGAAAAGCTTGTTTCCAATTGTGTGTGAGAATGTAACTACTGGAATACCACGACATTTTGCAAACAGAGGCACGAGAGCTCTTTTGTTCAGAACTGAGCGTAAGAAGTCTTTAAAATAGTTTGAGCTATAATACAAAGTGCCTGAGGAGCCGTATTTGAGATTATAAAAAAATAAAATATCGATTCTATAATGTAGATCGGGAGTTTGCCATATTAGCAGCAGCAAACAACTGGAAACTTTTTACAATTTCCATCTGCTTTTTCACCACTAAATTCACTTCTGAGACTTTTTTATGCGATAAATTAACTGTGTAGAGTTTGAATATGGGCAGTTTTACAAACGTTGATGGCCAACTGCACATTTTCTCCGATGTTGTCAGAAGCTTCAGTCTGACGGGACAGCCAGCTGGTGGCGGCCGGGATCGCCTCCCTGCTGGCCGGCCAGTGATGCTTACAGACACCGCTGTTAGCTGGAGGTCTGAAAAAGTAGCCTACATGGGCTGTACAAAAGGCCGTCAATCAGGAGTGATTGTTGTGAGTAGCCTACAAGTTGGAGAATAGCGCGGACACGCACCTCACACCGCGCGCACCACCCGGAGAAAAAAGTGAGAGAAAGAAAAAGGAGAGGTGGCAGTTCGGACGATGACTACCCGGTTGAGATTGTGTGTGTGTGTCCTCGAGATCTGACGACACACAAACACACGTAGCAGAGCTACCCACACCCATGTTTCTACTGTTGCTTAATTAAATATAACTAGTGCAAAGTTGGAAACCAGAATCAGCTTTAAAGACAGTCCTAATTTAGTCCTCACTAACACGGGCCCAATTATAGTAACTACATGAAAACTTCACGGTTGTTGCATGAAATGTCGTTTGTGTTTAGCCTACATCATCATTTTCTATCATGTGAAATAAGAGGCCAAGCCTGGCCGAGGTGGTGAAGCTGCAGACAGACGCTGAACAGTGTGCTCCTCAGCAGTCTGCTCCCCCTGCTGTTCATAAGGTGCCTCTGCACCCCTTTCGTTTCAGACCCTCCCACCAGCCTTTGGGCCACGCCTCCTCATTTACATTGACATGTGTCAAGTCCAAATGAAAAGGCAAAGTTAAATGGAAATTCAAAAGCCAAATATTAAATGAAAATTAAAAGCCAATGTTAAATTGAAATTCAAAAGCCAAATATTTCATGAAAATTAAAAGCCAATGTTAAATTGAAATTCAAAAGCCAAATATTTCATGAAAATTAAAAGCCAATGTTAAATTGAAATTCAAAAGCCAAATATTAAATGAAAATTTAAAGCCAATGATAAATTGAAATTCATAAGCCAAATATTAAATTCAAAAGCCAAAGCCAAATTAAAAAAATAATTATATTTTTAATTTAATCTCGCTTTGTTTTCTCTTTGGACTTTCAATTTCTCTTTGGACTTTCAATTTGAATTATGAATAAATATCTCCTCCATATTCATTCAGGTCTGTGGCTTAATGCATTAAATATTATTTAAAGAAAGTCTTTAAAGGTTGGCTGAAAAGATACTTTTGAGACCCATTTATACGATTCTCCGAAGAAGCATTTGAAGGGACAAACCCTTCTCTCTTTGTTTAGCCGGTGTCCTCGTTGTTCAATGCAAAAATTCTAATTCAGACTATCATGTGGGGATGGGACGACTTTGTGTGTTTCACCCCCCACCCACAAGCACACAAGACCACACATTTCTGACATCACAAAGCCTGTAGGAGCACACACACAGACACAGACACACACACATAGACTTTCTCTGAGACGCCATCAACAGTGGCACAGCAGCACATACACACTTTTAACAAATGTATACCCCAAAACACACAAACATACACGTGTAGATCCAGTATTTCTGTGTTGCAGCCACATGGCAAGAATCCATTTTCATCTTATTCAACATTGTCCTTTCCCTGGCACTGCACATCGTGCTTGGCCTGAAACATATGTTCACAGTCCTAGTAGGAGGATCCCCTGGGCGTGTGGCACATCTTCCCACAAGAACCATCCAAGGGTCTCTGGAGAGTGGCTGACGTGTTCAAAAGGTTTGTGGGGATAGTGAGGCTCAGCTAGAGGTGGAAAGGTCCTGGAAGTCTGCGGGCTGTCACACGGACATGGGACATGAGGACAAGGGGACAACGGGGATGCCAGGACACTCTGTATAGGAGCAAATAAGAGACACAAGTATTTGAATTTTTAACAGCCACTGAATACTTAATGTTGAAATATTTTACTTTCAAAACCATGTCTCTGAATTCATTTGTTCTGAATTCACCTCTTTGAAATTAAAGTATGACATTTCTGGATTTGCAACTTCAAAAGGAGCATTTGGAATATATGTTTTTCAATGGTCACAAATTTAGATCCAAAAATTCAGCTATCATAATCCCAAAAAAAACAAAACCGATTCAGGTTGCTCAAATTCGATTGGTCAAATTCGGATCTAAAAATTCAAGTTGAAAAATGTGTAAATAAAACATCAGTTAAAATTCAACTGGCCAAATTTAGATAAAAAAAAATGTATGTCTAAATAATTCACATAGCAACAACCGGGCTACCCAGGACAGGATAGGACAACATTAAGTATTCACTGGCTGTTAAACTTATGTCTCTTATTTGCTTCCATAACTCTGGCTCTTTTCCAATCTGTACAGAGATTCAGTTCCTTGTCATCTAGCCCTCATTGCTGATGCCTGTCGGAAGAGTCAAGGCCACACCTCCTGCATCCCCTCCCAGCCAAGTGACTCAAGTCAAGCTTGTCAGGTTGCTTTAAACAAGAATAAGATTGTTTGCGGGGAGGGAAACGCTAAACAGAGACATGGATGCTAATGAGTAAGAGCAGCAGTCATTTAGGCAGAGAAGGAAAACTGTACAGCAAACAGCACATGGACTGATGGATGAAAATAGCATCTGTTATGTAATAGGATGTTTCCCCCTGTTGAGCTCAGGTCAAGTATGTGATAAATGCTAAATAATGCATGTGAGCACTTTCCTGTGTTTTCACAGTTGCTCACTCACCTCTGACTGCATTCTGTAAGCCAGAGGTGATTATTAGTTGTGGATGTAACCAGATGGTTAATTGTAATAAATATATTTGTATGTAAATAATGTCCCCCCCCCCCCACACACACACACACACACACACACACACACACAGTTAAGTGTAAGGTTAGGTATCGTATTTTTTTTTGTGTGTGTGTGTGTGCAGATAATGGTACTTTTAAAACAGTTAGCTGTCAGCATTTTAACCGTGTTTAAGCCAGCTATTAGCTAACGGTAGGCTAACGTTACCTGCAGCCAAGTGTAGTGTCAACTAGCGTCACGTGCAGTAATGCAGTTATTTCAGACACACAGGTCCATATCAGTATATATATGCTTCTGTTGCCTTTAACATTTGTTTCGGACAGTGGTGAATGAAGTATTCAGATCCTTTACTTAAGTAAAAGTACTTATACCACACTGTATAAATCCTAAGTATAAGTCCTGCAATGAAAATGTTACTTAAGTAAAAGTATGAAAATATATATCAGGAAAA
Organism: Perca fluviatilis; assembly: GCF_010015445.1. NCBI lineage: Eukaryota > Metazoa > Chordata > Actinopteri > Perciformes > Percidae > Perca > Perca fluviatilis. Next base: position 47,516,835 of record NC_053112.1, on the reverse strand, counting down.
TGTACTTAAAGTATTAAAAGTACTCAATGCAGAAAAATCCTCACATTTTAGATACTAGAAACGAAAAAAAACTGTTCTGTCAACTAGTGTTTAATGGTTTTAGCTACTTATTTATATTGCTAGGCAACTAGGACTAGAGTTGAAAATTAGCCGACCGGGTAACACTTTACATTTACAGAAATGTTCATTAATGTGCATTGTCCTAATGAAATAAATAAAATAAATGTATAATACAATATTATAAATATAATATATATTTTATAAACTGCTTGTGTTTTGTGTGCAAAAATCTTAATTTGTAAAGTAACTAGTAACTAATACTGTCAGAATAATGTAGTGGAGTAGAAGTAGAAAGTGGCATGAAAGGAAAAGACTCAAGTTTGTTGAGTATAGTACTTGAGTAAATGTACTTTCCACCACCGGTTTCAAAAGATCAAACAGCAGCACAGGCATTTCACCGGTTGTTTTAGGAACGTTTTGGTACCCAACCAGTACCAAAAAATAAGTGTAAATAAGTGTATCTACCTCACATCTCTCTTTCAACTTTCCACCCCCAGCTGTCTTTCTGTGCAACTTTGTTGCACTCCAGAGTGGAGTATCACAGCTGACCACTGATCCTGTCATGGCAGACTTGGCCTTCATGTCTTGGTATTTGCTCTGAGGACTTGCACAGTGCTTATCAAAGTGTCCCGCTTGCTGATTATCTCTCCAAAAGAGCGGAGACCAAAGCTGTGAACACAGAGACTGTTGGATCAAGCCTTCCACAGGGGCGGGGATGGCAGCGTGCTCCATCAGGAAAAAAACTAAGTTTCACAGTGGCATACACAGCGTTGGTTACACAGTACTAATTATGCAAAGCATTTCCTCCCAACCATTACGCCGAGAACTTTGTGTTCCTAACTGGCGTTTAGGAAAATGAAATCAGCTGTTACTGCAATTAGTTATTTTGTCACAGGCCTTAAGAAGTATGTACTTTTTTTTCTTGAGATAGAGAAAACCAAGAATTGTTTTAATTTCATTGTACTTAAGGAAGTGTTAAGTTTGCATTAAGAGCATACCAACAGTTTCAACTTTAGGAGGGTTATGTAAAGGAGAATTTTTTCAACCATTTTTTAAAGGGTTGAATGGGACTGCAATATATATAGTAATAGTCAGGTCTGTCACAGGATGGACTCAAATGCACGACTGAACAGGCAACTCAGTTCACAAGATTTATTATACAAAGTACAATCAGAGGCAACAGTGTCCAAATCGTCAAACAAGGGCTTATCCCAAAAAAAACGGCAGAGTTTAAAGGACTAGGCTGAGGTATGCAAACCAAAAGGCAGAGTCAACAGACAGGCAGGGTCTTAACTTATAGAAACACAAGGAAGGAATGCTAGACCGCTGTCACTGAGGTATAAAACTATCGGATAACTAAGGCTAGTGAGAGGGGGGGTATATACTGACGGAGGTGTGGAGACAATCACACATAGGTGGAACACGTTAGGGCGGGGCAGGTGATCACACAGGCGGGAAAGCAAGAAGCAACCTGAAATGAGACACAGGCCGTTTTCAAAACCGCATACTATACTAGCATTGCTTACTGATTCGGCAAAAATGTAGCATGCAGTCTGCAAACAAAAGCAAAATCTGCAGTATGCCAAAAATACCCCGGATGTCGTACTAATTCGGAAAAAATCTCCAGTATGCGTCAGACCAGTCTATCTGTATCCCACAATGCAAAGTGCTGGAACAATCGCAACCACCGTGTCTTATCGTTCGTTATTCGTATCGGCCAACAACTGGAAACCTTTTACAATTTTCGGCTGCTATTTCATCACTAAATTCACTTCTGAAACTTTTTCATGCGAGAAATCAACTGTGTAGAGCTGGAATATGGTTCGTTTTTCGAAAATTTATGGCTAATTGCAAATTTGCACCAACCTTTTCCACCACTTTCAACAGGACTGGGGCTGGTGTGGCTGCAGGCCCAGCAAGCCATCAGAAGGACGTCCTTCTCCATAGCCATATCACTCCAGCTCTTCCTGGGGGACCCCGTGGCAATCCGAGGCTAGGCAGGATATGTAATCACTCCAGCGTGTTCTGGGTCTGCCCCGGGGTTTCCTCCCAGTTAGTCGTGCAAAGGAATATGTTCACAGGGAGGTGTCCAGGAGGCATCCTGATCTGTTGCTCTACTGGTGCCTTTAAAAGCCAAGGAGCACTGTTTCTATTCTGAACTCCTTTGAGATGTCTGTACTCTCCACCCTGCCTATATTATATTTTTGATGTGTTGGGAAATTACACTTTGGGCTTTAAGTTGTTCAGTTATGTGCCAGACCATGTCTTGGCAGGGCGCAGTGACTCCCCACTGGTTTCCTCGCAAGTTAATGGGAACAGCAAGACATCATGAGGTCGCTTTTGTACAAACTTAACAAATGAGATGTAAAATATGTATTAGTGAGATTTAGAGGTGCTGGTAGGTGGAATGTTTTACATGTCGGACAGAGCCAGGTTATCTGTTTCTACCTGTTTTAAATCCTATGCTAAGCTAAGCTCAGCTAAACTAACTGGCTGCTGGCTGTGGCATCCATATACTGTATAGAAATGGAGTGGTATTGATCTCCTCATCCAACTCTTAGCAAAAAAGTGAATAAGCATATTTCCCAAAATGTCAAACTATTGCTTGTATCCTCAATCTTCGTCTTTTGCTAACCTATTACGCAAAGCTCATAACCATAGGTGTAGGATGGGAAAGTAAAAGTTGGAAAGTAGGCCAAATGGTATCGAGGGCTTCATGCTCAGCTCTCTCGTCGCAATAAAGAGAGTCCAAAACAGCGTTCGCATCTGCTGATGTGTTCCGTCTTACCCTCACTTGAGAACAAGACTCGGAGATACTAGAAGTCCTTCACTTGGGGAGAATTCTGGTATTAGACCAGGCAATATCCTTTGGTGTTTGATGTCTGTCAAGATTCAGTTGCTGTGAAAAATTTACTTACTTTGAATGCCTTATACAAAGATTGTAATGGCAAAATTCCCTCTCTTTACAGGTGATCCTGATTCTAACCAAGCTGTACGACTTTCATATTGGCAGCGTCACTGAGAGCACTCTTTGGAGGTGAGTACAAAGGAGATTTTTATTCATAAAATATTTACAAGCAAATGTCTTTGACTCCTGTAATGCTGCTGGGAGTACCAAAGAGTAGAATTAGCTTTAGGTGATGACCCTGTGATTGGCTTGATGTTTCTGCTAATTGGCCAGTCAGTTTAATGTATGTTCCAGTGATTTACAGCTAACATAATCTGACTCGGCCCACTGTGGTAAACCCTTAAAACAAATGCTGGGACCTTTTCATCACTGTTCTCTCATTTTCTTGTACAACTTTGAACCATCATTTCTTTTTCCTCATCCACTCCTGTGGTGCTGTGAACAGTGTGTTCTGGTGTCATGCACGGTCAGACAGGGCACTCAGTGTGGAGGATGCTGTTTGCTATGCTCTTGTTCTTGCATATTATCTGATGTACTCCCCTTCCTCACCCCTCCTGGGAATAAAATTAACTCACACACGCACACATGCACACACTCCTGAAACAACAACAGTGCTTGTAAAGAGTAAAAATACACTACCAAAAAGCATAGGTAACACATTTCTGAAGAGTTGAAACTGCGTATTACACATTTTCAGATTGACCATTGTGCAACATGAATAGAGTAATTCCTCAGTCGAGTTTTTGGATGATCTAATTCCATTCAATTTTATTCGCAGTATCAAATCAAAACAGAGGTTATCTCGGGACACTTTACAGATAGAGTAGGTCTAGACCACTCTCTATAATTTACAGAGACCTAACAATTCCCCAAAGAGCAAGCATTTGGTGCAACAGCGGGGAGGGGAACTTCCGTTTTACATGCAGAAACCTTGAACAGAACCTGTCTCTAGGTGGGCGGCCATCTGCCTCTACCGGTACCATACGAGGCCATACAGATGACAGCATTCTCTTGGACAAGTTTCACTATTCGCCAAACCCCCCAGAACAGCAATGTTCCAATCATATACAGTATCTTAGCAATCGTATCAAGGCACAGTAGGTTTGTCAAGCTTTTTATTTCTGTAGTAGAATACTCTGAAGGTGGTGTCTTTATGTCTAACCTTTGCAAAAAAGAGCAAAAGTAATTACATTTTGGTTTAAATGGTGTGTATATTTCCTTTTCGTTAGCATGTCCGCCAAACTAGTGAACAGTCAATTCATGGGTCTTTAAAGTGATTAAAAGTAACCATAGGAAAAGGAAAATGGAAGAGTGAAAGCCTGGGTTTGGGAGTTGTTAGGTGAGGAAACTAGGAGACAGATGTACAGCATTTATTTTTGGAGAAAAATAGAGTAAGAGTGGCTTGTTTGTTTACTACTCAAAGACATTCAATCCCATCTTTTCTTGATTCTGTTCAAATTAGCTTTTTGACGAGTCCCCGTCTCAAGTGATGCAGTCCTGTACTTGAGTATGCACTTACTGGTTCCAACCCCAACAGCTATGTTTGCCTAAAGAGAAAGGAACAGTATACCATCTGCACTTTTTTTTAGATTTAAAAGATGACAGTCCTTTAAAGCACAAAACATTTGCACGACCCTGCCCAGCTTGAAGCGGAAGTTTGACATTGATAAGCTTTGCCAAAGTGACTGCAAGCCATTTTTGACATTTAGAGAGCTACTCTGTAATTCGGACCCCAAGGCAATAACAGAGGAGTGTTTTGGTATTTGAATAAGTGCAAAGAAAATACAGTCCCCTGATATTCTGTGGTAAGACAGAACACGGCTGTTTAGCTGTAGACATGATGGATAATATAATAGTCTGAACATACTATAATTATTAAATTGTTTTGTGATAGGTCTCTCTTATGTGTATTTCTTTCAAACTCTAGTTACCTTTTATCCCATGTTTATCCTATTCAGTGTGTGTAGAAGTTGATATCTGTTCACGTTGATGATCCCTATAGTCCCTGTTGCATAAACACCCCCAGACATCACAACCACCACAAATGGCAGAGAGAGGACGTCATGTAGCCTAAAGGAATCATAATGTAAACTGAATGGAGGTGGAATAAAGTTGTGCAAAGAGAAACTCCAGTTCCTCAACACAAGAAGCCATGTTCAGGTTATCCAACGGCATTGCATTACTTTAAACTCCATGATCTCGCAATCTGACAAGGTGTCTCCTTCACTAGTAACCACGGTAAAATGTACGTTTTTGCTAATGTATGTCACAGCATCACTGTTAGCCTACTGCTACCAATATTTTGTATAAACGCGTTTATCTCGTCTGCTAATGTCATTTCCCAACATTAAAGTGTGCAACATAAGTATTTTCTTCAAGCAGCAATTACAACTCATATTTACATGTTTTATTGTTTTTAATGACATCGCCCTCTAGTGGTGGTAGTAATTATAACGGGACCAAAGGAGAAAGTAAGGTGACGAAGTATAATAATAATAACAATTTATATAATTTAAACTTTATTAATCCCGCAAGGGAAATTACAATGTTTTCACTCTGTTGTTAAAATATCCATTAGAAAATACACACATGCTCAGTATACATGCACTAATGGATGTCAGAGTGAGCTACAGCCGTCAATGGACAGGCGCCCCGAGCAGTTGGGGGTTCGGTGCCTTGCTAAAGAGCACCTTGGCAGTGCCCAGGAGGTGAACTGGCACCTCTCCAGCTACCAGTCCACCACCATACTTTGGTCCAAATGGGGACTTGAACCAGCAACCATTTGGTTCCCAACTCCCTACAGACTGAGCTACTGCCACCCCCCAAAGAGTGAAATTGATGCTAGTGGAATGGGTTTGGGGCTTACCTCCATACTGTTAGTAACTGCTTGTGTGGCACTGGCTACTAGCTCAGTCAAACTGCACACTGTGAAATGGTTATTATTCAGGTTTAGTTAGTTAGTTAATTAGTTAACTTTATTTATCCACGTGTGGAAATTAAGGTGTATTCGCAGCCAGGTACTTAAATACAGTTACAACATAAAACACTACTATTAATACAGTACAACCACGATACATGTGTAAGGAGTACACGATACAAGTGTGAAGTCTTCTGGTAGCTGTGCCAAGAGAAATCTCAATAATTCCCAATCTTACAGAGACGGAGAGTGTAGGTATATGTAAGGAGATAACATAGACACAGGCTAATTATTGCTAACTAAAATGCTAGTTAACATTAGTAATTAAACTTAAACAGCTAATGTAAGTCGAAACTGCCTGAGAGCTTTTCCTGTACTATACGGTAATTCCTCTACTGTGTGACAGTAAGTCGCGTGGTTATGACACAATCGTTAGCCTATTTTTATAAAAACGTCTGCTACGGAGCCATAACGTGAGGTACAAGGTAATGGAGCCTTTTATACATTGTCGTGTTTCTTTAGAAATAAACAACGGACAAATAGAGTCTTTAAATGCTTCAGATGTAAAGTTATTCACTGTCAAAGTGACGTTAAAATGAATGGGAGTCAATGGAATGCTAACGGGAGGTGATGGCAGGTTAGCATCAAAATGGTGACATAGGAGCTACGGGTTGTTGACAAACGCTTACCCCCTTGATTTAAACACAGCTCTACAGCCAGCATGTTGTCATTGCATCAGGTGAGCCAATCATAAGTGAGAGGAGAAGGAATCAAACTTAAAGACTTAAAAAGGAGGGATACAAATTCAAGTAATTAATCTGTACTGTTGAGGTAATGGAGATTTATAGTGGTCATGTAAAGACAGATGAGTTATAGAGTTTAATGGCAGCAGGCAGGAATGATTTCCTGTAGTGTTCCTTTGAGCAACGGGGTTGCTGAAACTGCTCATGAGTTTGTCTAGCGTTTTGTGTAGAGGGGTGAGGGTCATTGTCCATAATTGCCCGCAGTTTTACCTGCATTCTGTGTCTGACCACCTCCTCCACAGAAGCAAGCTTAGTGCCAACCACAGACTCAGCCTTTTTAATGAGTTTGTTCAGTCTGTTTGCATCCCTTACTTTGATGCCGGCACCCCAACACACCACAGCAAAAAAGATGGTGCTTTGAACAACAGGCTGATAAAACATCTGGAGCATCCTGTTACATACATTGAAGGACCTGAGCCTCCACAAGAAGTAAAGCCGGCTCATGCCCTTCTTGTATGCAGGTTTAAGTGATTTAAGGTGGTCTGTAGAAAAATACAGACTTGACTTAGCAGCTTTGGTGGTCAAAGTCAGGCTGCGGGCTCCAAAAGCTACCACACATGGGCCCCTTAACTAGTTATGTAAGACACAAAAATACTAAATGAATAGACAATGTGCAATTCAAGTCAGGGCAATGCCAGCATCTGATCACTAAAAGCTACAGTTTTATGAAGACCCACAAAAATACAACCAAACGAGTAGCTACATAAACTATTTTCAGCAAAGCACATTTAAAGCAAAACAACAACCTCAACAGGATGTCTGAGTATTATCCTCTGCTACACAGATTTATTTTACACATGAATAAGTGATGATTGGACTCACATAAACCCCGGCACTGTCATCAGAGTCAAATGCAACGTGACAGTTTAACTCTGTAGGGAAGACTTAATCAGGTGAGGTAATTTATCCATGGTGTGAGAACAGGGACATCACTGTGGTTGAAGATCAGCCTTATTGGCAGCACTCCCAGCCCTGTCACTCAGCCACAAACCTACAGTGAGGGGGGCAGCTGTCCATCAACACTTGACTTTCCAGTATATCAGCGTCTGAGGAAATTCAGGATTGGTTATGTATGCCAGGTATGTTAGAAACAGAGGAATTTGAAGGAAGGGAAATTGACCGAGGAGTAAGAAAAAGAATGATGAAAGGCTAACCGGCACCGTTAATTCAAGCAGCCGTTTTCTTGAATCAGCTCATCTGTAGCAGTGCTAAGAAACCTGACGGTCTCGTGTCAGATCCGATCCATGATTCATCTCTCTGTTGCCAGCTAATTGAGATCACAGCTCTGATAGGGTTCGAAGAGGAGAAGTTGCAGAGAATGTTTATCACTTTGCGGGAAGACATCCCAAATGGCAAGTCTAACTCTGCCTATTTGCAAAGGTCAAGACAGTGACAACACCTCCAAGTATCGCCCAGTCAGTCTGTCAATTTTAATGAACATCCTGACCTTAAACAATGAAAGCTGATCAGTCAGCCTATGCATAATTTTCAAAGGAGCCTTCATATGTGCATGGTAGAGGGGAAAGAAATGAAGGCGAGCTATTCATTGTTGTCAATGAATCAACTCAGCAAAACAATTCTTCAAAGTTGTTCAGCCTCTCTCATCAGCTCTCTGGAGTATTGTCCCTCTGCAGATGAAAATGTATCAAATATGACAAGCCCCATACTCATTTGCAGGTATTCAGACAAGAATAAAGAATTAATGCCAACAACAAAGTCAGGTTGTATTTCCTGCCTATCCCTGTATAAAATTTGACATATCCCAAACTTGTACTTTTTGAAAAACAAGCCGATGCAGCAGTTGTTTCTGTGCTTCATACAGTGAATTTATTGAAGTTGTGTTTACTGGATTACTGAGCTGAAAAGCTTGATGAGGAGCTGATGTTAATCGTTTTTTGTGTCACTACAACACACACAGTTCTCATTTCTTATTTTGTGTTCTAACTATGAGTCATGTATTGTTGCAATTAGAAGTAAAGGCTTAGTTACGAGAGACCAGAGCAGTGCCTGTTGAAAACATGCCTGTTCAGAGCGGGGCCCTTTGCTTGGCCTCCGGAATCGCTGCTTGCTTGAAGCTTTTTCGAGAACTGCTCATCCAAACAACTTCACATTAGACATTGCGCTTCCTTGAGACTTGAGCATAGTCAGCTCAAAGTGATTTGCAATTTCCACCTCTACTGAATTTGAGTCATGCAGTCTGAGTAGAATCTGCAGTATTCTTAGCTTAGGTTAGATGTGCAGAGCACTGCTAGCTTGAGTGCACTGCCATATTGCAAAGGGTGCATTGGATATACTTTATGATGCAGTGCAAAGAGCATGTCAGATGGGAAAGTTTGGTTTTGGTCCCAATTGGGCTACTTTTTGATTGGGTAGGTAAAAATGGTTTGGGGCTGCTTGTGAAAGTTACTTGCTACTTTATGTGTCATTTGGATGGATTCCGTCATCATTTTCATTGACACATACTGTAGAGTTTAATAGGCTCATAATGCAGTGACTGATATGGCCGACACAATCAAATTTAAGTCAATTTTAAATGAGTTTAAGGCTCTGACTTGGCTACTTAAAGCTGTTTCATGCTTCTTGCCTTCAGCGTGGTAACGACGGCAATATGGCACAAACGTGGTCTGGGCGACTGATCCAAGATTTTGTAACAATGCGGAAGCAGTCGCATCGACCGTGTGGCAATGATTGACTACAGGACAGAAGAAGTCCGTTCTTTGAGCCGCTCTGACTAGACCAGACGGTTCGCGGCGGTTCCACAGTGCCCAGAACGCACTGAATGCAAAAAGCATGAAACAGCTTTTAGCGTCACCCAAATCTGGCAAACCAGCATGTTAGAGACGCAGTGGACTGAGTTGTCTGCCTGACCACAGGCTCACTGACTTTGCTTCACGAATGGTGTCACTAACGAAATACTTATACATTTGTAATATATTAGCATGTGATTTTGAGAGCTCTAGTCTATGAGGTCTTGTACATTTTACAATGAAACTCTGTTGTTTTTACTGCCTCTGCAGTGGAAATAACTCTCAGTTGATAATTTATTAGGCTATCTCTGTGGTTTGAGATAGTTTAATCAATATCTGGGAATGAACAACTCTCTCCCAATGGACCTCAAAATGACAACACCATATACACAGTACACATGTAGTAACTGTCTGACTTATATATTTTATCCTTCAGGGAACATTGCAGTGGTCTTAGTTTGTCCTATTTTATTACGGCACATTTCCGTACCAAATGATCAGGCGTTTTGAGTCTAATTATTTTGAATTAATTGGTCTTATTCTTGCCTTCAGCAAATTAACTGATTGAGCTGATCTAATGAAAAACCAGCATCCCCCCCACTCTTTCCATACCCTATTAACCTGCTGATTACAGTTGTAATGCTGTTTGGTATGAAGAAATGTTCATTATGAGATAAGTGTCTGGAATTAGTGTCACTGAAAATGACAATGACTATGAAGTATTAGGTAAGAGTTAAGACAAAGACATCTGGTGGGGAGATCTTTGTGCAGTGCTAGTCAGGCTCCAAGATTGTGTTTAGAAGTGGTAAATTTACAGCTCACAGTAGTCTCACATTTCCTCCACAGCACCGCGGAGGAAGGTCTGGTGAGTCCACACAGCATTCCGGGATAGGATAAAAATGTGCTCTAGTTTATTGGCATTTCTTTAAACCAATCACAATCATCCTGGGCGGCACTAAGCACCGGACGCATGTACGGCGCCTCTGCAAAATACCCTCGGGAAGGAACTTGTTTTGGTGGAACATGTGTACGTAGGGAGGTGAGCTCTGGAATTAAAATGATAAATATCATCAATAAGATAAATATTATTTGATTGTCGGTTTAAGCTCAGAGGATGTTTACAGAATGGAACGGAGTTTAGAATGCCAACACATAGAAAGCGCAAGGTGAGGGACATCCAGCTGAACTTCTGGCTGCAGCGGAACAATCCCGTGAATGAAACGTCGTCGATATAGACTAAGCTCACAGTAACTTAATACAATAATAGTCTCTGGCTTTTGTTTGATATTTAGTTCCAGCAAAAATTGTTGCTGCACGTCCAATCTGTCCCTAGCCTAATTAACACGGTTAAGCACGGAGGGCTAACTTGATATGTTTTCTATATGACGTACACGTTGCTGTCACCTTGTCCTACCAAAACCCATTCAAAAATCTAGCAGTTCAATAAAGCCTTGCTTGATAGTCTATATGAAACAAAATTCTGAGATTGGTACAGCCTAGTCTTTATCCACAATGTTCCACTTGGGAGATAGCTCCGTTGCCACCGGAAATTCCAGTCCGTTACCTTGTAACCATTTGCCGGAAGAAAGAAAGAAGGAATAATAATTCACAGAGGAATTATCAGAGGAATTCAAAAGTGAGGAAAAAACATCATCAGTGGGTTTGCACAATTGCTCTTTTGAGAGGGCCATCGTTTTTGTAGGGGATTCCCTTGCCTAAATACAGGCGACCATAGAAGAGTGACAGAAAGAGGAGAAAGCTGTGCATTATCACTCCCTGGCTGCAGACTTCTCTCCCCCTGTGCCAGGAGCGGGTCACCTGGGGGTGAGGAGTGACATCCTCTCAAATTGCATCATTTTGCTGAACATGCTCACAGGGTATGTGATATTTCACAGGTCAGTGCCTATAATAAGGGCCCAGCTCTCTCACAGAGACCCAACTGATGTTTGTGACCTTTTGCAATTGGACTTGGTATTTCCCTCAAAACCTTGTCAGCCTGGGCTTGCCGGAACTTTCCAAAAGCACTTCTATGAAAGTGCTCTGGAAAGGATAAGATTGATACAGCTACTGTAGGCTATCCTAAAATGGGAGGAAAAAAAGTGAATGGTGAGAGCGATAATAGCAACCCTATCTGCATGTGTCAACTACAGTATGGTTAGAGCTGCACTTAAATGCCTATGATTATTAAAGGGTAATTTTGGTATTTTTCAACATGGACCCTATTTTCCAATGCATTGCTGTCTTTGAAATCTTTGAAATTGGTCCAGTCTTTAGCGACAACGATGTAACTGGATAAAAGCCCCAAAAAATTATCTTTTGTTTAACCAGACAACAGCTCCGAAATCACCATCACCAAACCCACCAGACTCCATGTAAATAATCAGGACTTTTAGCATGTATAGAGCCAGCATATCTCCACATGTAAATGGGTGAATTAAGGGTTTATTTCAACCAAACCAGAGTGGTGATTGTTGGAACAGTGGAAAGATGAACCAAGACGGCTTTTGATAGTTTTATTTAGTTTCTGTGAATTAAGTTTGTTTTATGATGATCAAATTTAGTTTAGTTTTAATAATAGTTTATTTAAATGGAGTCTGGTGGGTTTGGCCATTGCGATTTCCGGGCTGTTTCATGTTGGAATTATAATCTGAGCCCGTCAGTGGCAAAAACAGCACTTTACGTGGATGTAAATTGAAGTTGCACAATTGCCCATTAACGTTAGCCTGACAAGCCAGACCCACATCCAGATGTTGGGTCTGGGAACTCACCATTGGCAGGGCTCAATCCGAGGGGCGGGATAAACGGTTGTCTTTCAAATTCCCTCTGCACTCATAGCCAACCAGAGCAACGCTAGTTGATGATTAAACTTTTCCCATATCCGGTCGGCAAAACTCCGAACACATCTTCCTTTTTTAAGAATGACTTCAGTGCTTAACTCCAAGTCTTCCAGAGTCGCAGCCGAAAGGCCGCCGTTCGCCAGCAGCAGCAGCAGCCATTTTCTTTGTTTTCAAGTAGCAGGGAATTTACGCGGAACCGTCGCAAGTCTGCTGGCCTTATGTTAAGCCCGCCCACCAACTCTATACACGGTGTGATTGGCCTGACCAGAATTTGGTTTTTCCAGCTCACAAGCCAACGGAGAGTTGCTAGAATTACATTTGCTGCTGATAGGGCGCGTCTAGATTTCTAGGCTACATTAACGTTACACTGCAGCTTTTGTTCGCCGCTGCCGATTGCAGCAGTCTTGTTTAATACTGGACCACAGAGATTGTTGATCAGTCACTTACACACAAAAACAAATTAGTAAAATACCGAAGTTACTTTTTTACAATGTATCTAATAACTGTGTCTTATGTGAAAGGTGTTGCTAGTGACAAACCCACAGAGAATCACCTGACTCTGCAGTTCTCTAAGCTCCACACATTGATTTACACAGGACTTTCACCCCATTGAAAGTAAACTGCAATTTTATTTTTTTTACAAACGAAGCTACATCAGGTTCAGCGTCACGTGCGTACATGGATCTGAAATAACCTCTGATATTAACACAAACCACGATGTTTTTCTAAACTTAACTAAGTACTTTTTGTGCCTAAACATAACCAAACTGTGACCATTTCACAACGTTAACGATGTGTTTTAAACCGCGACCGTTACAAGATATGAGGACAGAAACCGCTCCTGTGGGTCATATCAGAGGGTAGAAATAAACATATATATCGGCGTACGGTTTTGGAGGACTTGTTGACTGGACATGTAAGTAGGAATGTGTTTGCTAACACATTTCTTTTAAAACCTTTGGAATTACATAGATTGGGCGCTGTAGAATCATTGAATATGAACGTAATTACAAGAGTGGGCTGATGAAAAAATAACAATAAATCTGTTTGACCTTTACTTATATTTTTCACTATATATTATTTTCTTTTCGCCCAGCATGTTTCCTTGGATTAGGGTGGCCCCTAAATCATGGTTGGAGTCTGTCGCCGTGGTCCTGCTGCACGCCCTGCTATGCCCTGTTACACCCTGCTACGTCCTGTAACGCCCTGCAGTGCCCTGCTATGCAACTACTACAGCTACTATTTCTAGTCACTGATCCATTATCTTTATTGTGACTATTATTGCCACTGTTCATCACACCCCCAACCGGCACCGTCAGACACCGCCTACCAAGACCCTGGGTCTGTCTCAGGTTTCTCCTTAAGGGAAGTTTTTCCTTGCCTTGCACTTGGGGGAATTATTGGAATTGTTAGGTCTTTGTAAATTATAGTGTATAGAGTGTGGTCTAGACCTACTCTATCTGTAAAGTGTCTTGAGATAACTCTTGTTATGAATTGATACTACAAATACAATTGAAATATGCCTAGGTGTTCATATAAGTCATTCAAATACAATGCTGGTCTTTTCATTCTTTTTTGTTGGTGAATGCAATAAATGGAGTTAAACAGACAGAGTTAGACTAGATCATTCATAAGCAACATGTCAACCTGAAGTCAGCACAAAGCCACCACATTTGCAAGCATGACTGTGCATTTTATAGTTATAAAAGCATAAAATGACAGCCCTGAATTATTGGCATCCTGAAAGAACACTTATGATATGCATGCTGCTTTTAACAGCAACCTTTTTGTTTTCAACTTCGTGCTCTACCTGGGAGTTAACACATAAATCACCCTCGCAGTTATTAAACAGGTCATTTATTCTAATCCGTTCTCACAATATTTAAATTCTTACCTTTTTAATTGCCCTTGGGCTTTTCCCTCATATCCTGAAGCCCGTACTCCTTTGCTTCCTGTCATAACGGCAAATGGTGGATTTCATTATGAGGCTTTCAGTCCGGAGGCAATGTGGAATTTCATACCACAGCGATTCAAGGGCATCCCTCTCTGAGGCGGCTCTGGTTTTATTTATTTATTTAACAGGGACAATGCTCATTAATCAACAGAAAAGCAACTGTAAATGAGCCAGATTTAGCTCGGCAGGCTAATTTTCATCTGTTGTCCCTGGCTAGTTTGAAAATGGCAACCTAAAAAAATAAAATACAATAAAAGGACAATACAGTCAACATATAAAAAGCAACATACACAGACCAACATTAAAAAAAGCTAAAAAGCAGACAATGCACAACAGTAAGTAACAAACCCAACACATCATACAACAAGCAACATGACAAAACAAATCTGCAAAGTCAACAGGCATTCAGCAATCTAATGACAATCAATGAGCCAGTTCTTCAGCTGACCAATAAAAGAATGATAAGTATTTGCTTCTCTTATCTGTATTGTGTTCTGTTTGCCGTAATCTAGTTAACGTCTCATCATGCATCCAGATGTTGCGGTGGTTAACGCCGATTCGTTGTTAGGGCTGCAACTAACGATAATTTTTTAATTGCCGATTCATTTGTTGAATATTTTCTCGATTGATGGGTTAGTTGTTTGGTCTCTAAAATGTCAGAAAATGGGTAGTAATGTTTGATCAGTGTTTCCCAAAGCCCAGGATCACGTCCTCAAATGTCTTGTTTTGTCCACAACTCAAAGATCTTCAGTTTACTGTCACAGAGGAGAGAAGAAACTAGAACATACACACATTTAACAAGCTGACATCAGAATTATTTTTCTTACAAAATTACACAAACCAATTATTGATTATCAAAATAGTTGCCGATTCATTTACAGAGAAATAGTCAACAACTATTTGATTCATCTTTGCAACTTCATTCCTTTTCTTCATATTTAGGAATGTTAAACTGATATATTTTTAGTGTTTAAAAAAAAACTAATTTGATTTGTAAACCATCCACATCACTCTCATCCCTCTTCTATTTTAATCCTGAACTCATCAAACTGTCTGCAATGGATTCACAAGCACAGACACTAGGAGGTGAATACGGCTCAACCCGTACTACAAAGTGTTCTCCGTTTGTCGACAGCAGCAAGTAGCCTGAGAGCTGTGACTCTGCTTATCTGAAATGACATATATTTCCATTTAGGACGACATTGTGACATCCGTCGCCCGCAGCATGGTGCTGTGGTGGCTGGTGATGGGGCTGCTGGGTGCTACAGCCAGGTACATGTGCTTTGTTTTCGCCCAAACTAGCTGTCCGCTGCTTGCGCAGCAGCCAGTGCAGATCTGTTGAGGTTATAGATGTTTCTGCCAACGCTGAGACTGGCTGCCAGGACAACTATTTCTATTTCAGGCCTGTGTGTAGTGTGTAATAACAACAGAGTGTAAATTGTAATTTCCCCATTGGGGATCAATAAAGAGTAGAACTTATTATTGAATTATTTATTAACTGAATGGGTGAACCAACCCGGTCTCACGGCAGGTCGTGATATGGTCACGTTATTTAGATTTATTGATTCGTTTACAGGTCACGATTTTAACGTTTATTTCGTGTACACGTCACAAATTTTTAATGTGTACAGGTCACGATTTTCGAACCTGCTCTGGGGGACGCAACAACGGGGAAATGAGGCACCACACGCCGGCCACAACAACAGGACGGTTGTGGTTCGGAAAAGAAGAACGGGGAAAGGAACCGTCATACGCGGCACACGCCGACAACAGCGGGACGGTTGTGGTTAGGAAGAGAATAACGAGGAAAGGAACTGCAACACGCGGGACGCAATCCCCAGTCTCCGGGGGGGAAAGTCCTGTGTTGTTTGACCCATCCACCACCCCAACCAACCTCCCGGCGCGGACTTTCGCCTTTAACTAATACTACCGTATTTTCTGGACTATAAGTCACACTTTTTTTCCTACTTTGGCTGGTCCTGCGACTTATAGTCAGGTGCGACTTATATATCAAAATATATATAATTTAACATGTTTTTAAATGTTAATTCATACTGAAAACATCACCGTCTACAGCCGGGAGAGGGCGCTCTAGACTTGTGACAACTAGAATGCTGCTCCTTAAGACAACTGAGAAAGAAAAGAGATAAACTGCAGGTAGTAAAATATGCAGCCGAAAACGGTAATGGAGCAGCAGAAAGAGTTTGAAATGAGGGAGAAACTTGTGAGGGAGACTGGCGAACAGGTTACTCTTACTGCAATGAAGAAAACAAAGAAAGCTAATCGGCTAATCACGGGCTGAAAGCAAGATGGCCAGAGCTGGAGGAACGAGTCAACGGTGCAGTTACGTCTCCACGCCTTTTAATCCATCCATGCTCCACGCCCTGGTAGCTAGTTGTTCTGTGTGCTATTGTGTAGTTGAATAACTTAATGTGTTACGTTAACATACCGGACACCTACCGTATTCAGCCTGTTGTTCTGTGTGTTAATTGTGTAGTTGACAGATGAAAAAAAAATAATTCTAAATAAATGCAACTTATAGTCCGGTGCGACTTATAGTCCGGAAAATACGGTACTCGCTACCGTCATCGTTCTGTGATCGCGAAATATGCTTCCCATTGAAATACATTGCTTTAAAATTCATAATCACCACACGAAAAAAACCTGACATTATCGTGTCCTGTCCACGACTCAATAGATTCAATAATGTGACCATATCACAAACTGCCATGAGACCGGGCTGGGTGAACCCATGTTAAAGTTTTAGTGCGTAACGTTCATTCATGTTACATTCAAGCCATTACTAAATGAGTTGCTACAAAGCTAATTAAGACTATCAGCTCCACACAACTCTCTCTGGATTTCTCAGTAGGACTATGTTCAGAAGATTGTGGCGTCCGGTTTGTCATTACTTAGAATTCCTCATGGGAGCGACAGAAACTACACACTGTAGCTTAAAAATAGATCTTGATTTTGAATTAGTTTTTATTTTATTTTCGACTTTTGGATTTCATTTTAGCTCCGTTTTACTTAGTTTCCAGAGTGTGTTTGCTAGTTTTAGTTTGGTTAAATTTTTTTCAGAATGATTTATTTTTAGTTTAAGTTTTACAGGCATTTTAAGCCGACCTTGCACCAATCGACTTTTCGAGCGGTTCCACTGTCACAGACTACTTTCCGATATCAGAATGAAATCCTGAGAGTCTTGCTAGAGTTGTCCCATCGTTGCTCCCGTCGTCTCCATCGTTTGGTGTAAGGTGGTCATAAAACTCAGTCCCAGGCTGTCTGTTTCCCGTCTTGCCGTTACGACAAAATCAAACGAGTTTGATATTATCAAGTCTTAGTGTCATAAAGGGAGGGGGGGTAAGCGCGTTAAAGTAAAATATAAAATTGCGCATAAAAAAAGGGCCGACAACGCCACGTAGGTGGTTTGATACTGAGGCCTAGGACCTCTTTAAAACTACAACAATTCCAATTAAAACCAGGTCCTTTGTACCGGGGGAGAGCAGTAAAAACGGTGTATTCAAAACAATGAGTAAAAACAAATAGAGGAGTAACACATTTATTTTAACAAAAGGATAAAACAATAAAAATTACTTAAAAACATTTAAAAACAAAAAACAACTGAACTAAAAATCAAACTAAAACAGTCCAAACAGAAGGGGAGTCTTGACTTTCAAATGTCCACAGGGTTCTGCTGGCAACCAGTTTCCTTTCCGTGTGTGACCTTCCTCGGGCATAACCTGCAACAGAAAACTCTGGCCAGTAACACGTCCTTAGCAACTGCTACCACTTCATAACATTTACCACCACCTAACAGACCTGCAGGTACTGCTGCCATTCATCTGCATGTAGGGCAGAACAGAAAATCAGCTAACTTTCCCTTAAGTTACGAGCTAACGCTAGCAGTAGCTGGCTAGCTTGGTTAAATCTTTTAAAACTAATCTAGTTGTAGTCTTGCAATGTGTGACCCTGAAGATCCCCAGTCTTTACATGTTGTGTAAATTATGTCTTTGACTTTAGATGTGAGATGGTGTCAGACTGTAGTCTTTTCAAAGTCTTCTAGCGTCTGGTACACGTATGTTTTTTTTTTTCAGGGACAGGTATAATCAGGTATCTCGAAAGTATGTTCAATTCAATTCAATTTTATTTATAGTATCAAATCATAACACGAGTTATCTCGAGACACTTTACAGATAGAGTAGGTCTAGACCACACTCTATAATTTACAAAGCCCCAACAATTACAGTAATTCCCTCAAGAGCAAGCAGTGCGACAGTGGCGAGGAAAAACTCCCTCTTGGGAAGAAACCTCGGACAGACCCAGGCTCTTGGTAGGCGGTGTCTGAAGGTGCCGGTTGGGGATGTGATGAACAGTGGCGATAATAGTCACATTAATAATGGAACAGTGACTTCAAATGGTATTCGTAGTAGTATGTAGCTCCGTATACAGAGTACATGGTTGGAGAATATAGCCATGATGTTTAATGTTTAATCTTTAGCTGATGTGGAGCAGTTACGGCACAGCGCCATCTCATGTCAAGTCTCATTTCTGTGGTTCAATGTCACGAGAGTTGACGGAAATTCATGCTGTCTCGTTTTTTTTCAGTAGTGAAATATTACAGCTAAAAAACTCAAACTCAAATGATTCACATCGTTAATTTTATTTTTTTAACCTGGCAATATGATTTGAACTTAGTTTCCGATTTTCTAGAAGGTTTTACTTTGTATTTAGTTTCAATATACAAAAAATATTTTCCTGTTTTAGTTTACTATAACAACCCTGGTGTGAACAGTGTATGAGTATGTATGCAGCACAGGAAGAAAGTTTGGTGAAGGTTGGAGAAAAGTTTATTATTCAATTCCCCCTCTTCACTTACCTTGGTAAAACTTCACTTTGAGTTGTCTGACTTATGAGTTCCACATGATTGGCTCTGGAGCTGCTTATCAGAAAGAAGAAAGGTAGCAGATAAAGGCACGGCAGAGTCATCAAGGATAGTTCCCACTCACCTTCCAGGAGAGCACTTTTTTTCCTCCTTCTCTTTGGAAAATGGCAACAAAACGTGTATTTACTCCTTTGCCGCCGCAACAGGATGCACCACACTGGCAAATGAGAAGACGATCAAACAAAAGACTTTTTTTAGAGCGCAGACTTCTTACACTCCTGTCTGGCTTTTATCACTTTTTTTATTTTACCAAGTCTCCACTGGAGAAACAGCTGGTGTTCTGCTAAACACTTTGCGTTTGTGAGTCGCACTGACAGAAAGGGAGGGAGTGATTTAAAATTGGATTCTGCATACACGGTGCATGATGAGCATAAATCCAAAGGAGTTATGGCAGATATAAATCAAAGGTTTGTTTGCAACCCTCATCCATTATGACAGGATTCCTGGAGTCACTGAAGCACATATTAAAAAGGGAAATATTTCTCTTTCACCGTTTGCCTCGGCACATACATCACTTCTGAAGAGCAAGGGATGGCCCTTTATTTTTAGAGTAACTCAGCTAGTTTAAAGACTGTATGTATGTCCAAATGCCATGGGATATAGACGTGTTCCAGGAAAAGAGATCTGTGAAAACGCACCTGACCCCCATGTCCGTGCTCTACACCTCTAATAATCTCCCTCTAGGTTTATACTGCAGGAAAATGGGACAGTGGATTAGCTTCAAGTCAACAGTGGTGGAAGAAGTATTCAGATCCTTTACTTAACTAAAAGTACTAAGACCACACTGTAAAAATACTCCTGTATGTCCTGCATTGAAAATGTTACTTAAAGGGGTGATAGAATGCAAAACCGATTTTACCCTGTCATAGTTGAATAACGACAGTTTGGTGGGTAAATAGGACATACATAGAAGCTCAAAGTCCCACTGACACCTCTTTACTATGAAAATCTCATATTTTGAAACTGCCGCTGAAAACGGGCGAATCCCAACAAAGCTGAGTTGCTTACGCAAGCATCTCAAAATCCGGAACCTTAAGAGAACAGTCACGCCCCAATATTTACATAGGCTACACAACTGACCTGAGATCAGGTAGTCTTCTGAATCTAGCTAGGTCACGCAGATCTCTGCTATTCCATTACAAAATTCACTTCTGAAACTTTTTTATGCGAGAAATCAACCATATAAAGCTCGAATATGGGCCGCTTGACGAAAATGGATGGCTAATTGCAAATTTTCTCCGACTGTGTGTCGGAGTTTAGTGCCAGTGTTGGTGCTGCCTGGGTTGCTACATCGCCGCCCTGACCGCAGTGTCAGCGAGCTTGTTACGCCCGCAGTCTTTTACCGCAGCCCGCAGGTTCCAGTTAATCTTATAATGGGTATGTGTGTTGAGTTATTTAAACAAACAATCGGGGAAATAAAGCCTCTTTGGCTGTGAGTCTCATTGTTAGAGCCGCGGTGAGATGGAGTCCATCAATGAGAGCTAGCTAGCCTCCTCCTAACTCTGACATTCACAAAAATACATTCAATTGAAATCCGAAATCGGACAAGTGTTAGCTAAGCTTTGTAAGACCTTGAGGAACCTGTAATATTCATGCCGTGACGAAATTCAAACTGTAAATATACTTTAGTTATGCGAAAGTGAGCAAGCTGCGGTATTTCCCCATTGTAATGAATGGGACATATAGCAAGCAGCTGCTCGTCCTACAAAGACGCCTTGCGTTCATAAAAATGCCTTAAAATCAAATCGGACACAACGGTTAGCTTTATAAGACATTGGGGAATGATGTTGTATAAGTGGCGTGACGAAATTCAAACAGTAAATATAATTTAGTTATGCGCTGACAATGTAGCTAGCGGGGGGCCAAGCAGCTGCTGGTCCTACAAAGACGCCTCGCGTTCATAAAAATGCCTTAAAATCAAATCGGACACAACGGTTAGCTTTATAAGACATTGGGGAATGTGTTGTATAAGTGGCGTGACGAAATTCAAACAGTAAATATAATTTAGTTATGGCGAAAGTGTAGCTAGCTAGCTGCGGTATTTCCCCATTGTAATGAATGGGACATATAGCAAGCAGCTGCTTTCCTACAAAGACTCCTCGCGTTCATAAAAATGCCTTAAAATCAAATCGGACACAACGGTTAGCTTTATAAGACATTGGGACATTCAAAACCGTAAATGTATTATTTATAGATATAGTTATGCCGGCAGCTGGCCGCGGAGCCCCGTAGTGCAGTATCCACAAAGGGTGACTTTGCCCTGGGTATGGAGCCCAGCAGGCTGCCGCTTTCTCGTCAGACTGTGTGGAGCTCCTAAAGTCCGACACGTCTTACCAAATTTGCAATTAGCCATACATTTTTGTAAAACGGCCCATATTTCAGCTTTATATAGTTGATTTCTCGCTTAAAAAAGTCTCAGAAGTGAATTGGGTAATGAAACATTGCAGTGTCTGGAATATGAGATTCTGTCGCTTCTCTAATGTATGTGTATTGGGGATTCGCTCAACCAATCAGCGCGCGTCTCTAATGTCTGCGTATGGCAAGTCGCTCAACCAATCACAGCGCAGCTCATCTAAATATTCATGATCATACCATATTTGGAAGAAAAGCTCTTGTTACAAATAGGGCCAAAACACAGGGATGCATAAGGGCCAATAAAATATCAACCAGGCCATTTTCAGCCCAACCAATGTTACATACCCCATTAGGAGAACATAAGGAACAGTGTGAAATATCCTATATAATCATTCTATCACCCCTTTAAGTAAAAGTATGCAATTATCATCAGGAAAATGTACTTCAAGTATTAAAAGTAAAAAGCACTCCATGCAGAAAAATCCTCCCATTTTAGAAACAGGAAACCATCCAAACAGTTCTGTCAGTCAATAAAGTGATATATGGTCTAATCATTTCAGCTGGACTGGTAGAAAGTTATATTGTTGGCTAGTTTAATTTAAAATAAAACATTGTATTGTATAAAATACATGTTTTGTGTGCAAAAATCTTTATTTGTAAAGTAACTAAGTCAGTCAGATGAATGTAGTGGAGTAAAAAGTCCTATATTTCTCTCTGAAACGTAGCGGAGTAGAAGTAGAAAGTGGCATGGAAAGAAAAGACTCAAGTAAAGTACAAGTACCTCAAATGTGTACTTAAATACAGTAATTGAGAAAATCTACTTACTTACATTCCACCACTGCAAGTCAGAGTAAATGTACACTCATGTTAATTTCCAATTGTCTACATATATTATGACATATAGAGTAAATGTTGTGCATACAGAGAAGAGTAGACATATTTTTCCCCATAGTCTTCTCTCCAGAGCTCCCCCTACTTCTCCGCTTCCTTTTGAAGCACATGGACTTCCACTTCTTCCTGACCCCGACATGTCAGTTATCATCACTAACAACACTCCAGAGACCCTGTTGGAGCATAAACTTGAACCACGCGACCACTATGGTGTGCTGCCACTCTCCAGCAATACACTCTGTAATAATCCAGCCATAGAACTGCTGTTTTTTCAGGCCTTCTCGTGGCATGAATAATGAATGGAAGTCATTTATGGTTGTTCTTTGCCTGCCAGCTTTGCAGAGTTGAAAGATACTGGATGATGCTGGGGGATTTCTTCCCCCCCCTCCTCCAAAGCCTGGATTCCAACAAAGATTTCAATCACATACTGTACAATATCATCTGTGATCCACTGCAAGAGTAACTGGTTGTTGGTTCACAGAGGAAGCAGAGGAAAAGGAGGTTTTTGGGTAAGGTGCAAGCTATGGGATGATATGGGTCAGGTCAGTATTAAGGGCTTTTCCCACGGGGAGCAACACTAGTCGCGTGGATGCGTAGGGTCTACTAAGCTCCTCATGTGAAGGATAAACGCTCCGCAATTAAACGCCAGGCCAACAATGTGTGGTAACCATGGAGATCCTGTGCACTACTGTATCCCTGCCGTACAACTGAATGATATTAGCTGACTGTGGTATCATGTATCCCTAATCACATGCTGATTTATAACAAATAGTGGCAATATTAGTCTTCCCTTACCACGGACTGTTATTGTTGATAGCTAAAGTTAGCTAAATTAGTATAGTCATAATTACAGATGTTACCTGATAAATTCAGTCTTGTGCCGATGCTCTGGCAAGCATACGCCCCGCTGTCTATGTTCTGATAACCGTTAAGAAAACACTTTTATATTTAGTGAACTCACACACGGAAGAATCAGTCTCTTGTTCTAGTTCAAGACTATTCAACTCTTGCAGCGGGCGGGCGTGTGACGAGAATGCAACAGTTTCACGGGGTTGCGCCCGCTTGTCGCGCCCGCTTGTCGTGCCCGCTTGTCGCGCCCGCTTGTCGCGTCACCTGTCAAACCGCCAGCGCCTCCCTACCTGCCCGCTCGCCTCTCATTGAAAATGACAAACGTTTAGCCCTTTAGCCTCGCATTGCCAGAGCTTCTGGCTACACCACAGATACATTCTGGGATAGGAGAAAAAAAACCTCTGGGTTGTTTGCATTTCTTTAAACCAATCACAACTGTCTTGGGCGGCGCTAATCTCTGGACGCAGCTACGGTGGCTCTGCTAAAATAAGGAAGGAACTTGTTTTGGTGGAACATTTGCATCCTGCAAAAAAATAACACTACATCCAATATTAAATGAAGTTAACTGTTGACACAATACAGTAACGTGAGCTAATTAAATTAGCTGATACATGGTTAAACCTCATTGGCTCTTACCAGTGTATCACCATGTGGACTTCGTCCACAGCAATCCCACCAATCAGTCCCAAAACGTCCCAGTTAGAGAGGAAATGACCCCTTTGCTGCATGTCATTTCCCGTCTCTCTCTCTCTCTCCTTTCATGTATTCAGCTGTCCTATAAAAATGAAGGCCTAAAATGCCCCAAAAAATAATAATAAAATAATAAAGAGCGGACATGGATTTCAGGCTTTATCCTGGAAATGTACTTCCGTCGTTCCTGACTAGGTTCTCAAATTTATCTTTTGTAACCGAAAAAAGAATCCTTCTGGACCTCGTCAAAAAGTCATCATGTCTCGGAGGAACTTTTAAAAGTTTTATACTTCATTTAAAGATTGATTCTGGAAAAAAAAAAGCATGTTTCTGGAGCGTGGCGAGCAGGGAAGGGGATGAAGCGAAATACTACCTACCCGCTGTCAAGGTTGAATGGAGAACACAGGCTGTGAGTGGGCTACACGACAAATGTTGTCACTGAGAGTGATCTTTGAATGTCAGCACTTCTGTCCCACTCCGGCTGTTCCTTTAAGGTATTTCCTCAACACTGCATTTGTTAGGCGCGGTGCAATGACGCGGTCAGGGTTATATTTGGCAAGGCCTGATAGCAGCATAGGATGCTGTGAGGCGTTGTTCCCCCCCCCACCCTTTCATATTAACTCCAGTCCTCCTTTCTCTCTCCCCTTTCTGCTTTGCTTGTTGTTTACATGTATCACACTCCAGCACGTGGTTGTAATGTGAAATCTTTTGTTTCACAGCGCAGGATCGTCCCTGACTTCTTCTGTGCTTTGAATTAGCAGCAGCACGGATTCAGGCACGGTCGGCAGGCACATTTTCCTGTTTCTGTTTGTTTCACACATGGGTTGCGTTCATATTTTCCTTTCACTATCTCCCACTAACACAGACACATACATTAACACACACACACAGACGCACACCACACACACACAGTCGGATATGCACATAAACACATTTCTTGATCTACTGAAAGAAAGACAGACTTTGGCATAAACCGCTCAGTCTACTGAGGTTCCATTATTTCTTTCATGCTTCACCGTTCTCTGCTCTCACGTGTGTTTTCCACTGACAACTCTGAAACACCTGAAAATACAGTATCTTCCGATCTTTATGTGGAAATTCTCCAAAGTCATTTTCAATTATGCTTCAGCGGATTCCGCATTAGAGGAGAGATAGTGAAAACATGGAAAGATGCGAGCAAACGTGTGCGCTGTGTTGGTATGCTTCAGTTGGCGTTCCCGTTTTCACAAGAGTGCAGCTCAGGATGAGCGTATGTTCCACAGTCCAAAGTCCTCGACAGCTTGTACTTTATGACTGTGCTCGCTGAGATATGATTTGCTGATGGTAGCAGTGATTATTAAAAACTGCTGGATGTTTGCTGCCTCTACTAGAGGCATGCTGCAACACAATCTTTATGCTTTTTCTTCTTTTAGATGTCATGCAATGTCATCATTTTTTATTCTTTTGACGTGGGGCTAATAGAATGGTTTTCCATTGTACTAAAAGTCTTTACATTCTGTCTCTAGACTCCAAACAATTCAATTTGCTGATGGAAGCCAGTGCAATTGGAATGTGTAGTTGCAGTGAATGGCATACTACGGTGGCCCTGAGAGGCCAAAACACGCAACATTAAGAAAACGCACACAAATAGACCACAGCACACAACAAAAAGAAAACACAAATAAACCACAACATGCAATAATAAGAAAACACACACAAATAGCCCACAACACAACGGAAGTGTTTCCAGGGGACACTTTAAGTGATGCACATGTGCCTCAACCATTGGCGTTTCCGGTACATAGACCAACAACAGGACAATTTTAACAATTTTCGTCATCTTATTCATCACTAAATTCACTTCTGAGAACATTTTAGGCAAGAAATTAACTGTTTAGATTTCGAATATAGGCAGTCTTGCGAAATTCGTTGCTGAATTGACAATTTGCTTCAAAGTTTTCGGAATTGAGAAGCTCCATAAAGTGACGGGACAGCCAGCTAGCGCCTGCCGGGGCCCCGCTAGCTCGTCACTCGGACAGTCATGCTCGGAGACCCCGCTGTAAGCTGGAGGTCTCTCAGACCGCTCTCGTAAATAAGAGGCTTTTATTTCGCCGTTGGCGGTTCGTTTGTTTAAATATCACAACATATGTCCATCATAACATTAACGGGAACTTGTGGTTAGCTGCTTTTTCAGAGGTAAACTCCACAAGCGCCTGCGGGCTACAACCTCGCTGGCCAGCCGTCACACATACACGTACACACACACACACACACACACACACACACACACACACACACACACACACACATTTCGTGACACACATGTTTCACTGTCTTTGTGGGGACCCATCATTGACATAATGCATTCCCTAGCCCGTTAGCCTTACCTTAACCATCACAACTAAATGCCTAAACCTTAACCCTTACCCTCACCCTAACCATAACCAAATTCTAACCCTAACCCTAAAACCAAGTCTTAACCCTCAAACAGCCCTTTAAAGTTGTGGGGTCCAGCATTTTGGCCCCACAAAGCTGTCCGGACCCCACAAGAATAGTGTATTCCCGGTTTTTGGACCCCACGAATGTAGTTAAACCCCTCCCCCACCACACACACACACACACACACACACACACACACACACACACACACACACACACACACACAGAGTGTCTCACAGACACATGCTGGTTGCTTTGCTTCGTTGTAGATTAAAAAAGGGTATATTGGTTTTAATTGATCGAAGAATTATTGATCGGCCATTGATGATTTTGAAGTTAATAAATTCTACTATACTTTAATTAGCAGTTGCCTGTGATTATTTGTGTACTTATTGTAATAATTGCTGGTTCGAACACAGGTCCGTGCTTGTATTCACCCCTTCCTTTGTTTCCTGTTAAAGGATTACCACAGAAATGAGACCCCTGACTTGCAGAGTTGTGCCCCATTTTGATTGTTTGTCGATTTGATAAAGTTATTAATAACCATATTCATAACTGTATTAATATTGATAAAACATCTTTGATAATTTGCCAATGATCAAATCTGTACCCTATGAGTACCCAACAGTTTTCATATGTAGAGATTACACTGAAGAGTGGCTTTGAGGGTTATTTTTTTTTATATAAATTGATTGGCCAGGCAAGTTGTAGCATTATGCCAAAAGCTGTACTTGCCAGTGAACTATGACAACAGTGTTCTGCCTGAATGTTGTCTAGAGTGCCGGCTTAGTGTTTTGGATTAAAGCACTTAATAATCCATTGGTTGAATGAAGCAGTACACTGCTGCTGCTGCAAGTAACAGACTAATTGCCCCGGGCAACTCATCCACCCATTCATTTTCTTTGCCACTCACAGGGAGCCTGGAACCTTTCTCTTCATGCCTTGGACTAAATGGCAGGGAAACACCCTGGACAAGTCAGCAGTCGCTGCAGGCCACCACGCAGACAAACACATCACAATATACACTGGGGCAGTTCTAACCCAGTGAGCATTGATCTTCAGTTTGTCTAGATGTCTAGACACCTACTGCAAGTTCAAACTGGGCTTTTATTTTTAGACATCTAGGTTACCTACAACTGCTGTTAATAACATTGAAACAACTATGTTTCAATGTGAAACAGGTCGTAACTACGAGTTGTATTACAGAAGGGTAAAGGAAAAGCCAACGTAAAGTCTCTTCGCAATTTTGCACCTCACAATTTACGTCCAATGCCAATCTGTAGTGCTAGTGCAGTATAGTCAGTCCCTCCAGAAAAACGCGATTATGCGATCGCATAATTAAATGCGTAATCAGCCAAAGTCTGCATAAATTTATGCGGGGGCTGCATTTTTTCAAATACGCCGCACTTTCGCTGCATAAATTGCCGATTTCCGCGCAAAATATGTGGGGCTTGCATGATTTCATACACCCCACATTTTCGTTGCAAAAAAGTCACATATATCTTAGCAGAAAGTTGAAAAATGTTGCGTTTACTTCACACAAGAGCAGCTATTTTCCCGTGTGCCGTTTTTATTTCACTCAGCATCATACCTAAACCACAGAGATTCTGCTGGGCTGAAGGGCTTTCACTACATACAGTATGCTGTCACTGCTCTGTGACATCCATTAACACTGTCCTGACTTACTTTCCTTTTTGCTGCATAGGAAAATGGCTCCTCACTGGGGGGGCTGTGTTACAGCGGGAGAGGTAAACCAACCAATATTTAGCCAGTTGAACTTGTTAACAACTTGTATCGCTGGCTTAGCACATTTTTGTTTACCCACCAGTTTGTTTTTCGTTGGAGATGCCTGTAGTGTCAGAAAGAGACAAAGAGAGTCCCGTTTGATACCAATAGTCAACTAGGGTTGGGTACCGAACTCGATACTTAGGGTGCAACTGAATAATGTCGGTACTACCGAGGACCGATTCACATTAAATCTATCAGTGCCAAATGTTGGTACCTTGAGAGTGCGTAAGCGCAAGCTTCTCTGTCCTCTCTGCAAGTTTGACCGGTATTGGTACCGTTAAAAATGTGAACGGTACCCAACCCCTATAGTCAACGGCCACTTTTTGAAATGAACCGACTTTTACAGACCTTAGTCCGTGATGCAGTTTTCTCCTTATTTTAGTAGTTCTGTGTGACTCATTTTAAGCCAATCCCTGATGATTTCCTAACCCTAAGTATTTGTTATTGCCTAAACTTAAGTAGTTATGTTTCACAAAGATAACTAACTACGACCGTTACGTTAAATAGTGAATAGAAAATAGTCATGTTTAAAACGGCCAGCGTGTGGAAATAAATAAACAGTCATATATGTTATTTTGGGAGTCATTGGCAATCGATCTATTCTGTCACTTAGGTTTGAGGATGTGTTGAAGATTTGATAAGGCATTCGTTGCTGCGTAGCTTAATGTCTGAATGCCAAATGGAACAGTCTATCGGAACTCATCCCTGTCAGACATCTTTTGCAGGGGAGCGGAGTTCACCTCCTGGGACCTAGACTGATGTGACCCAAAATCTTTGAATTTGGTCCAGTATTTAGCGAGATCGCAATGATGAGCCGACGCGAACCGAGCTACATTGTAACCTAATGGGGCAATAAAAGTTTTTTTTTTTTTTGCTACTGATAGGCTCAGATTGTTACTAAAAGTGTCTGAAAACATTATCAATCTCAGGACGTGACTTTTAATCCGAAGACAGCGGTGTGGACAGTGGAACGCGAGATGAGAAAAAGACGTTCAGGTAGTCTGTTGTTTCGGAATATGCTACAGAACTCATAGGCTCCTGTTATCTAAAAGATTTTCAATGTAATGGCTCACTATTTAAATGGCTTCAACAATGTGGATGAGGTCGTTATAGTTGGATGGCAGCCTGTATTCATGTAGCCATTATTCATCAAACGGTGTGGGCGTGGCGTGGCGTCCATTTTGAGCATTTATCGACGAACCAAGAAGTTGTTGTAACTTTAGTGTACATTGTAATATCTGCCCGAAATTTCTCACGTTGGACAAGAGTCCAGGCCTGAGGACATCTACATGCCAAAATTGACTTTTGGTCATAGCGCCCCCCCGCTGGCAAGAGGGGCGAGGGCCCATCCATCGCTGCTTGCAGCTTTAAATGTCAATTGTACTGTAAAACACTAAATCGGTGAGGAAGTTACAATGTAGCTGAATTACATGCCGTTGGAGTGGGTGGACATCAGAGCAGCCGGAGAAAACCCACACAAACATGAAAAGGATATCTAAACTCTGAAACAGAATGTAAAAACTGCTCAGTAGAGAGAGTATAATGCTCAGCTAGCCCTTTGCTGGCTAAATGAAGGTTAATAAGAAGCTTTTCAGCGTGCCCAAATCCGGTCTTTCATACTGTGTCATTAAACTCTCAGGCGTTTTGTTCTGGCAACAGCTCTGTTTAGTTCTTTTGCTGGTCACCCAAAGTTCCCTGGATTCTATCCAGAGAGCAGCCTTGTGTCGAGGACCTGTGGCTGGAGTACAATTGGCTTTGTCATCCCTTTAGAGTGTGTTCCTGGAACAAAAGAATTCAGAAAAAAAAAACAATTCAGACGACTGCAGTGGAAAATGTCTGCGACGCGTTCAGGCAGTTCAGTTCTCTACCTCTGACCCCTCAGCGCTGCACACAACGCTTCGGTTCACCGGTGCTGCAAAGGTTTTTCGAGCACATCAGTCAGCGAGTGTTCAGAGTCTTCGGGCTTGATTTTGCCGCAGGGCTCTCCGCTCAGAAACCTTTACTCCCTCCGTCTCTCCATCGCTCGCTGAGCCTCCTGTGTCTCTTTGTGAGTCTCTTTCTGAGTACAGACAATTGAGATGTTGCTGCTTCGGTTCGACTCCGGCAGCCACCTGATGATGCTTTCATCTTCGGACCCTTGATGAATATTGATTTGGTGTTTCCTGTTCTCATCGTGTCTCCTCGCTGTTTTGTGTGCGCTACAATTATTTCTTCAGCAGCAGGTTTACTTTATTGTGAGAAGAGTCAGATCAGTAACCGTTGTTTCCATGGAACAACATTGCAGTAGAATTCATTTCTTTTCAATTACTCTTTGCATGATATGCTTTGTTTGAGCTTGAAAAACTAAGATGATTTAGTTGGAATTTTCATCCTCTACTCTTTCAAGTGCATGGCTTGTTTCCCTCTCTTTCTCTCTCTCTCTCTCTCTCTCTCTCTCTCTCTCTTTCCCCAGAGCATGGTCAACGGTGTTGTACACCAACACTGAATTGTTCTGCTCTACTGGCAGACATCTGGCAAAACTTCACAAACATTCCCTAATGCAGTTTCTGGCTGTTTTTTTTTATTTTTCTGAAACTTTTGCTCTCTCTTATCTCACTCTTTGTTTTTTTTTCCATCTCTCTCTCTCTCTCTCTCTCTCTCTCTCTCTCTCTCTCTCTCTGTCTCACTCCTGGAAACAAAATGGAAGAGTTCCCTTCACGAATAAAAACAGATAGAAACCTCCACTTTGTGACGGTGTAGATACAGCACATGCCATTTAGGTATTTTTCTTTTTTCCATTTCAAGACAATATACTTTCCAACCCAGTCTCACGGCAGTTCGTGAAATGGTCACGTCATTTAATCTATTGATACATGTTCACGGGGACATTTTTGGCGTTTTTTTCGTGGTGGCCAGCACGAAAATGTAAACTAATGTATTTAAATGGGAAGCATATGTCGTGGTCACAGCACGACTACGGTAGCGAGTAGTATGAAATGCTGAAAATCCGCGTAAGGAGGTTGGGAGGGGTGGTGGATGGGTCAAACAATTCCGGACTTTGACCCCGGAGGCCGGGGATCGCGTCCCGCGTGTGGCGTTTTGTTTCCCCGTTAACCATTCCGTCATTGTCACGCATCTCCCGCGGCCGTGTCCCGGCGTGTGAGGCGTCCTGATAGCGAGTACCAATACTAGTACTTAATAATCCCTCTGTGGTCAGAGGGTGTTTTCAGAGAGATGGTTTTGGCCTGCTCTGATATTTCTGTCAATTAGAACAAAGCAGCTTTTTCAAAGTACCATGCCTTTTTTCCATTCAAAGCTCACTGGATATATCCCAGAGCTAATGTCAATAAAATAAATCATATCATTCCTGATATCAAAATACTAAGAAGAATGAATGAAGAATGCAAAGTCCAATGACGTCATTCACGTGCATATTAAGTAGCCATGTGTTACCTGCTCCAGCGGAGAGGGAGGTTTGTTTACGCCAGCAGCTAAGTTCACAAGATTGTTAGTTGCTGGTTGTTAAAACAGCATGGTGGAGAGACCACATGCAGACCGAACAGATTGAAATATTACTTTCTTTATGTTTATGCCTGATAAGCTGATGAGAGACATTGGGCTGACACTGCTACTCCAAATGTCAGTGGAGAAACTTACAGGCAACAGGCTGCTGAAGCGTTTTTTCACTCTTACCTCGGCTCCAGTACACTGAGAAGACATCGAAACCCAGTATTGTTAACGACTGACAATGGCTGGTCGTAAAGTAAATGTATATGATCTGTATTTATAAAGCACTAACGACTGTCAAAGAGCTTTAACATAGTACATAGTGGTAGAACCGTTCACCATTTACACACTGGTGCTGAGGCTGCTGTACAAGGTGTCACCTTAGCACTAGCCATTGGGAGAATTCACACTCTGATAGCGCAGCATCAAGAACAATTCTAGGTTCAGTAACTTGCCCAAGGACACTTCGACATGGGACTGCAGGTCCAGGGATCAAACCACCAACCTTCTGATTGGTAGGAGACCGCTCTACCACCTAAGCCACAGCCGCCCTGAGTGCAATCATGTAATCGGTAAGCAGTGTTACCCCCAGTGTATTGCAAGCCGGGCCTAAGTTGCCCCCCACCAGCCCTAAGCCTCTGTAAAAAATGTAAATGTATTTTTAAGATGTTTTTTAAACTACAGTTACAGTGGCACGGCTTTATTGGGAACTTAGAGGTAGTCATATTTTCAAATCTCCAGTTAGCTTTTAGCACTGACTTATTGAAGGGAAGCTGTTTACTTTTTTCTCAATTTCACAATTCCTACCATGACTCTTTTATCACAGAAAATATTGGTCCTTTATTGTCACATACACATACATGTAGCGAAATTCATTCTCTGCATTTAACCCAACCCTCAAGGGAGCAGTGGGCAGCCATTTACAGCGCCCGGGGACCAACTCCAGATCAGAGCCAGTGCCTTGATCAAGGGCACTGACTGGAGAACCTAGTACATGTTTTTTGATGGTGGGGGAAACCAAAGCACCCGGAGGAAACCCACGCAAACATGGTGGAGAACATACAAACTCCACACAGAGAGGCCCAGAACAACCTGGATTCAAACCAGAACCTTCTTGCTGTGAGGCCACAGTGCTAACCATTGGGCCACCATGCTGCCTTAATGCAGCCATCAGTATGTGACTGGCCCCAGCCCAGCCTTCATTGGAAAAAAGACACAATTTCCTTTGGGCTAAACAGTTTTTCTGGGGGAAACCCTGGTAAGTGCCTCTGTGATTTTTACAGCCAAAATTCTCCCAACGGCCGGCATTGCTCCCCTTCCGCCGCGTATACCTGCTCGACGGACAAGTTAATGTCACGATACTATGAGGTGGTATCGGGTGTGGTAGTATTGGAGTAATTTTAGGATTACAAGTACAAGTACATGTGCACAGCATGGCACCGATACCTGATACTGGCATCGGTATTGGTTGCATCCCTACCAAGAACTTATTTCCAGCCAAAATTCTCCCGACGGCCGGCATTGCTCCTCTTCCGCAGCATATACCTGCTCGACGGACAAGTTAATGTCACGATACTATGAGGTGGTATCGGGTGTGGTAGTATCGGAGTAATTTTAGGATTACAAGTACAAGTACATGTGCACAGCATGGGACCGATACCCAATACTGGCATTGGTATTGGTTGCATCCCTACCAAAATATTTCCACTGTGGTAAGTCTGTTTCATATTCTCTC
Source organism: Perca fluviatilis (assembly GCF_010015445.1). Classification (NCBI taxonomy): domain Eukaryota; kingdom Metazoa; phylum Chordata; class Actinopteri; order Perciformes; family Percidae; genus Perca; species Perca fluviatilis. Next base: position 47,483,455 of record NC_053112.1, on the reverse strand, counting down.
TGAGATAAACATGCCACTCAAGATATTCTGATGTAACATCCTGATTTAAATCTGCCTTAATCTTTAGTCACAAAAATATTTCCAGCTGCTATCTTTCACCACGAGCCTGAATCAGCCATTAAATATGCCACAGAGAGCTCACAAACTGCTTGTCTAAACAGAAATGGAAACAGGTTGATTTTTGCAAAAAAGCATACTGGTGCTATGCCTCAGATTGAAAATATGTAGAACACACACAAGGCAGTGGCAGTACTTTTCTTTCTTCTCACCATTCTTCGTAGAAAATGTGCAACTTTAATACTTCATGTCGTTGCACATGGTGACTAGACAAAACAAGAGGTAAACAAGCGTCTCAATGGACTCAGCTGATGGAGAAGGGATGGCGGAAAAGCGAGGCTCAGATAAATGTCGCAATCACATGAGAATTTTGAGGTTTGTTCCTCTAAAGACTTTCATGAATATTTAGTTGTATTGGTTTACAGAAAATGATGGTTATGCAATATAACCTTAGTTCTATGAATAAATGTGGAGCCCTCAAGCTGGAGAACCTGCACCTTGAAAATGCAGTGTACCAAGTTTTTTTTTTTTTTTTTTGCAACAGTTTGCTTTATTTTTATAAAAACGTCATATGTCTTTCAATTACATTCCAAGATATAGTGTCCTTCCTCTCACACGAAGAGGCTTTGGATCAGAATATAACCGGTTTTACTACTGTGAGTCCATTCAGCTTCACAGATATCACACATAGCTAATGAACAATTCCAGATACAAAACACGTTTTGCAATGTGCATCTCTGATCACATTTTCACTCAATATGACCACTACTACTGCCATTAAACTAAACATTGTGTCAAAATATGAACAATAGCGTTATACCGTCAGTGGACTTATTTGTTAGTTAACAACCACAAAGGAAAAATCCAGCAAATAGACGCCACCTTAGGATACAGGATACAGGTGATTTAACATCGCCGCTCATTTTACATGGTTTAGCAACAAAACAAAATGTTTTTTAATGAATAAGTTCCCCCATCTATCCTGATGTCTTTACCGGCTGGATTAAAGAAATGCCCCGGCGTCACAGTATGATAATCAATTTTAAACAACGATAAATAGAAATTAAATAATGATAATGAATTCATTAAAATTATAAAACACATTCAAAAGGAACACTACAAGTGCTTACTGAATTGCTTGCCATTGCAGTTAAAAGATACACCCATCGCAAATGTTAGTAAAATAAGTGCTCAAATAAAGTGCTAAAAGTCATTGTTGGTCATTTGAAAAAAAAAAAACGGGGATCTGTTCTATATCTAATTCTATATCTTTGTGTCTAGGCAAGCAATTCAAAATATAAAAATATTAACGACAAATATTAAAAGTTATAAAAATGACATACAAAATAAATAGAGAAGTCAAAATAAAATGTCACAAAGGTTAATTACATTTCTGTGATGGGACACAAACTACAGCCTCCTGCAGGAAAGTCTGACACATTTCATGCCCACCCATCAGTCCGACCACTTTAACTTCTACCTCTGTACATAAAGGACACACTACCTCCTACGTTGGCACTGAATTTTGGTATTGAACGTAAAATAATGAGGTACGGAATCATCTAACATAGACATAAATGCAAGTCACATTGCGCTGCTGATTAGAGGGCTCTGTGTACAAAGAACTCAGGTTACAATAAGTAACCAGGGGTGGGAAAAGTATTCAGATCCGTTACTTTAGTAAAAGTACTAACGCCACACTGTAAAAATACAAATAAAAGTCTTGCTTTGATAAATGTTACTTAAGTAAAAGTATGTATCATCAGGAAAATGTACTTAAAATATTAAAAGTAAAAGTACTTAATGCAGAAAAATCCTCACATTTTAGAAACTGTAAACAAAAAAAGTGTCAAAAAGAGCATTAAAAGTGGTTCAAAAGTCAAATCATTTCAGCTGGACTTGTAGGGTAATTCAATTTATAATAAAACATCAGATTTTATAAACTACATGTTTTTTGTGTGCAAAACTATTAAAGTGCTCATATTATGCTTTTTGGCTTTTTCCCTTTCCTTTATTGTGTTATATATCTTTTTTGTGCTTGTTATAGGTTTACAAAGTGAAAAAGCCCAAAGTCCCCCCCAAAGGGTCTTACCATCTCCAACAGAAACACTGTTCACCAACTGCTCCAAACAGCTCTGTTGTAGTCCAGCCTTTACTTCAGAGACAAACGTGCGTCACTTTGTAACACACGTTATAATGCTCGCCGAGCTGCTAGCATGGCACGCCCTCATGCTCTGCTGCTGACTGGCTAGTAGTCCTTACCTAGCTACTGTCAGGGCACGCCCTCATACTCTGCTTCTGACTGGCTAGTAGTCCTTACCTAGCTACTGGCGATGATGAACGGTGAGATGATGACAGGTGTCACACAGCAGTCTCACCAGACCTGCATCTGTTTTGCAAAGAGCAAATAGGCAGAAATGCATCCCTCCAGACACCCGCCTGTCTGACTGGTCACTGTTCAGGCTATCAGCCAGAAAAAAAATGCTACATCCCTATTCTTGTTGCCATGCAGAAGGTGTCAGTGTCCTGGAGTTTAAGACAGCGTTTTCACAATAATAGGACTTTTTCCATTGCCAAATGCGGACAGAGAGATATACAGTAGATGACAGGGCATTTGCAGAAGTGTATTTTATTATCCTTATATAATAAAAAAAACTAAAGTCCCTAACAAAAAAAAAATATTTTCAACACACAATGAAGAACATGTTTTAAAAAAATATATATTTTGGTTAAATTTAATTACCAACTTTACATACAGCTCAGTCGATGCCAATCATCGGCTGTAATGCCTGACAAATACAATTACGTTTTTTTTCTCGCTTTTTTCCAATGTCTTTGCCCCTTTTGTTTGACGTTTTGTTTGTGACGCTTATTTCGACGTCCCATATTTTGGATATAACATTTTTTGAAAACAGGTCAAATTTCACCTGAAGACAATATGAGGGTTAATCCTATGTATTCAGTATGAATTTGAAAATCAACTGTTAACTGTACAGACGATCAGTGAAGAGAAACCTAAAACGAAGTAGTACGCCACAATCTGCAAGTTTGGGCTTAAAGGTCCCATGGCATTAAAATTTCACAAAGTTTTTTAACATTAATATGAGTTCCCCCAGCCTGCCTATGGTCCCCCAGTGGCTAGAAATGGTGATAGGTGTAAACCGAGCCCTGGGTATCCTGCTCTGCCTTTGAGAAAATGAAAGATCAGATGGGCCGATCTGGAATCTTCTCCTTATGAGGTCATAAGGAGCAAGGTTACCTCCCCTTTCTCTGCTTTGCCCGCCCAGAGAATTTGGCCCACCCATGAGAGAGAGACATCATGGCTTTCAAACGAGCAAAGTGGCAGTTGGTCAAGGCCACACCCCCACCCTCCACCTTGCCCCCCTTCTCTCCTCCTCAATAGCTACAGAAATGGCACATCCTAAGGAAAGCTCATTGTGGGACTGGCTCTAGTGGCTGTAATTCTGCACCTGAATTTCAGGAAAGAGACTTTAGATACAGTATTAGGGGACCACTAAGGTCTATATAAAAGAGACTTCAGATACAGTATTAGGGGACCACTAAGGCCTATATAAAAGAGACTTCAGATACAGTATTAGGGGACCACTAAGGTCTATATAAAAGAGACTTCAGATACAGTATTAGGGGACCACTAAGGTCTATATAAAAGCATCCAAAGAGCACCATGTCATGGGACCTTTAAAGCCTGGCATTTGTTTTAAACAATAGAAGCAGTAAGCCTTTTTTGTGAAACAAGGCACTACAGTAATAGATTTATTATCAAAATTTTAGCATGGATAATCCTCTCTGCATCACTGAGAATGCTTAAAAGTACAGCTCAGGTCAAATTGGGCTTGTCAGTTCCTGAAGACTTAACTTGATTAGAAGAGCAAAGGGCAGCCAAGTGGCTGGGAGCGCACCTTGAGCCTGCAACAAAGATTTCAGTTTGTCCAAATTGAATTGAATTGTGGAAATTGTATTTGTCAGGCATTACAGCCGATGATTGGCATCGACTGAGCTGTATGTAAAGTTGGTAATTTAATTTAACTAATATATATATATTTTTTAATTAAATTAAATTTAAATTACAGGTCTCATTTTAACTTTTTACACTGAATATTATAAGAATATTATGAGAATCCCAGAGGTAATATTTACCACAGGACTATTATTGTATTGTGTGGCATGTATAGTCTCCACCACTGTAGATCACACTGGTTTCTAAAGTCTCTAAATTCAGGAATCAGCTTGGTTTAATTGACGAAAGCCTAAACAATTGCCTTGTGTGAAAACTGGGGTAGAATTTCCAGCTTATGAACTCATGCTGTGTAAAGCCCTATTTTATTAGCATTACCTGGTGACGTCTAGTTAGCTGTCATAACTACGGAGGTCTTAATCTTCTGTGATCTTAATCCCGTGCTAACAGGCTGTAATTTGTCAAGTAAAAGTTCCCCCCCAAATGACCTACCAACTTTCGCTGATCACCGAGGTCCTGTGATAATATTAGTCCCGTGTGAAACGACATGTCTGTGATTTGGCCAGGTCGTATATCATTATTTCAAGGTTTTTGTTTCCTGTGCGCCTTTTTATCCCTCTTTCGCGAATCCACATATGGGCTCACGGGGCATGACCAAATGAAGTCGCCAACTTTTACAAGCGCGGACACACACACCTGCAAACACACAGTCTGTTTTTTTCTTTTTTCTTGCACCATTTTAAAAAAGCTTGACCCGGTTAAAAACTAGTCTGGACCACTGCCCGACCGGAGACCTCCGTCCCCCGAGTCAAAGCGATTCCCCCGTGGCTTCGTCCGAGGGTTGGTGGTGATGCTGCGTGGGTGCCGCCGTGGCGGGGATAGGGGATGCGCCTCTGGTAACCTCCACCGAGCCTGGCCCAAAAAGATACGGGACCTTGATCTGAGCGGGGGGCTCGCCCTGGCCGTCCTTCGCACACCTCCGGGTACCCAACTTTTGGGGTACAGCTAAAGTCAATATTAAAATCAAAGGCTTTGCTTGTCCTGTGCAAATCCGCCACACGAAACTCAGATGTAGGGGGGGTAATATCTAAATCACACGAGGTCCCCATATTATACTAATCCTGTGTGAATAGGGTTTAAATTGAGATTGTCTCAATCAGGTCTCATTCAGGTTAAAAGCCCAACATGATCAATTTGGAAACATTTGTAGACCAGGCCGTAGGTCAACTCTGGGTCTTCAGAGTTAAAGGAGACCGAGCAGCTGTATGATAACAAAAGGCTCCCAAGGTCCCAAAATTAGATAATGTCCACACACACAGGGAAGATATGGCTCTACTGCAGTATGGTCAGGCTGACATTGTTGTTCAGCTAAACTTCAAACCTCCAGCATAAGTTTAAATATACATTCAGGAAGTCAGGAACTTCCGAATTGGGATAGCACTACATAACACTAATTTCTGGTTAAACTGTACTGCTTCTTCCTAATTCTCCTCAATCGAGATTTCCTTAGATGCTTCTCTGTAAGTCATCAAAGCCTCCCAACGCTTCTTCACATATCTAGAGTCGAGTTTTTCCATAACAAAAATGATAATAATAATAATGTATGTCTTTAAAGGGGCCCTTTTGAGTCCTCTTGTTGTGTGTATCATTTAGGCTGAGGATAGGGGTGAAAAAAAAAGGGGGTCGATTACTGGGGGATGAAAGGGGTCTAACGGAGTTATTGTGGGGCTGGAACGTCGGGGAACCCAATTTCAGGACCTCTTGGTTGTAAGGCTGTGGTACTAACCAGTGATCCGCCATGGAGCCCTACTGAGAAGGGAGAGACGAGAAGAACGGGGTTTAGGGGAGAGGGTTGGGAGAACGGAGACAAAAAGGTAGACAGGCTTAGACAATTGGTAGTCAATATCCACCACGTTCCACTTCCGGGATTCCTCCGGTGCCGCCGGAAATTCCGCTGGATGTCACTCTTTTCAGCCAAATGTCCGTCCCCTTCCTCTTTCTTTGTGTTGGCGTTCAAACCTCTGGTGGATTTGTGAGGACTATGGTTAACTGCTCCTCAGATCTCTGCAGGGTACATCCAGACAGCTAGCTAGACTATCTGAGCACGTTTTTCTCCCATCCAGGAATGCTGTGTACTGGACTAGCCAGACCCTCCTCCGCGGCGCTGAGGAGGAAGGTTTGGCAGTCCAAGACTAGACAATTAGTAATGCGAGGATGATTGAATTGATGGGAGAGAGAAGCGTATCGTTGTTCCTGAACCTTAGTCATAATAACTTTAATAAAGTGTAAAACCATCGGAGAACAGGCCATCTATAAATACAGTGAGTTTTATGTCGTTTCAGAGGCAAGAAGTTCTGTTTGTAAGCAGCCGATTTACTGCAGACACAAACCAGCACATTTCACCTTTTGGGCACATTTTATGCTTTTGGTTTAACACTCTTAGCAGAAAGTAGAGTGTCTTGCTAACAACAGAACTGTGTTAGGAATCAAACTATTGCCTTTTGGAGACAGTACAGCGCTGTAACCACTGGTCCATGCTGCAGCCTTGCCACTACCCATGTTGTGGTCCAAAGCCTATACCACGTCATGTCATTCTGCCATCTCATCTAATAAAATCAGCTAATTTTTTCCTTTTCACATTCATTTGCTCTCATGTGCAGGGTATGTTTGGGGGTGGGGGGTCACACTTGATCTTGGTCCACACCTGAAAGCTGACATCTCCCGACTGTCATCTGTCTCCAAAGATACCCCCACTTTTAATTAAAGAAATCTAACCATGCATTACGCTGACTAGATGATGAAGGCACGCCTGGCACTTGTGCTTACCCATGTCATGCCAAAAACAACATATGTCTCCATGCTATTCATGAGGTCTCCTCTCAGGAGGGTCCAACAGTGTTACACAAAGGCCAACGATATAGTTCACTGCCCCGGCTCCAAATCAGGATCACTCTCATTGCAGCACTTCTTCCCACACCTCTACTTGCATATGCTGTGGAAATGATGCCTTCTGTCTGACTCATTATTGTGCTTTGCAATCATAGCTACTACCGCGTCTCTCAGAGGCACTCTGGAATGAATTTGAATGAGAGAAATCTCTTTGCAATGTCGTTAAAAAACCCTGTTCCCGCTGAAGGAGCACAAGCAGCAGGCTCTGACTAAAAAAAGGAACTAATACTGAAATAGGTATCATCTTCACTTTCCTCATAACACTGTGAAGTAGACTGCATATCCAAATGGGAGTAATGCCACAGTTGTGGGTGGGTGCTTCTGTCCCCACCGAGAGGAATATTAGAAAATCCTGGGCACATGAATGCAGCTTTGACATAAAAAAACGGGAAAAGTGAACACAGCCCTGTAAATGCTGTGATATTCTACTTGAAGGGAGATTCTGTAGTTACTAGCGCTGATGGATTCATGTGGAGTTTCTAGGGACTAGGCTGGCTAACAGGCTCATTCCCACTGTTAAATTATTAAAGCCCATGGGTTCAGGGACATCCACATGTTTTTGCACTCGTCACATTTTATTTCATGGTAGTCATCGGGAGAGAATGAATTATTTACAGTGCTGGGTCCCCAGACATTTTCGAATGGTTCGTTTTCGTTGGCATCTATAGATGATTGGTTAACCTTCTCTTGTTCAATTGCCAGAGGTTTTACTCTCGCATATATATATATAGTACCATAGCAGCCTGTATCTGCTTGTTGTTTTACCCTAGGGTGTGATATTGCATTCTTTTTCATCACTGCAAAATCCATATCATTTGACATGAATCGTGTCCCAGTAATCTTTAGTCGGGTTATTTAGCCATTAGATTGTCAGCAAACTTTCAGTGTGCCCTTTTCAGGTTTATCTACTATACTATTTTCCTTTATTTCTTCCATTCAGATCTACTGACTACGGCTCCACATATGAGAGAATGAATGACAAAGTCGGATCCAAGACTGTCCTGAGTTACCTGTACGTCTGTCCAACTAACAAGAGAAAGGTGAGATGTTGCAAGTCATTGCTTTTGTTCAACTTTTGTGCTTACTGATACAAGCTGTGGTTTTCTTCTTCAAAATGCTCATGTACTGTACATTCTTAAATAATGTAAAACATTAGAGAGATTTCCATGTCTTTTCTTATTATACATCAAGTCAAGGTGCTGTATAAATACTGTGAAAGTATCAAATTGCTCCATCCACAGAGAAATGCACACAGACTGTATTCAAAAACTCCGCCTTTAAACGAGCCGTCAGGATGGTTTGATGTCACAACTATACTATATGTAGGTAGAAAGTGCCGCTACAGTGCCGTTACAGTCATTCCACGGCTGCAATAGTGGTGCAGAGACGCTGAGAGCACAGATCCAGTAGAATCAGAAATGCTGACCAATCACAACAGGCACTAAGAGACAGGCACTAAAACAGAGCGTTTCAGACAGAGGGTGAATACAAGTATATTCAGACAGACAGTTTGAGAAAAACAATGTGTTTTTGTGTTGTTTTTTTTACATTAAAGTGCTCATATTATGCTTTTTGTCCCTTTCCTTTTTTGTGTTATATATCTTTTTGTGCTTGTCATAGGTTTACAAAGTGAAAAAGCCCAAAGTCCCCCCCAAAGGGACTTACCATCTCCAACAGAAAACACTGTTCACAAACTGCTCCAAACAGCTCTGTTGTAGTCCTTACACAGCTACTGTCAGGGCACGCCCTCATAATCTGCTTCTGACTGGCTAGTAGTCCTTACCTAGGTACTGTCAGGGCACGCCCTCATACTCTGCTTCTGACTGGCTAGTAGTCCTTACCTGGGTACTCAGCATGTGCGACTCACAACAAAGATGGAACACAAGTGAGATGTCTCACTCTGTAGCTAAAACAGAGAGCTCAACACACAGGGTGAAAAGAGGAACTTCAGCAATGTGCAGTACAACAAAAATATATAGTTTTTTTTTTTTATTAAACCATGTAAACCTATTCGGGTACAACCTCTAAATACAATTATGGACCTGAAAATGAGCACAATGAGGTCTTTAAAGCATGTAAACATGTCCTAGTAGAAAATATGCCAATAAAATGAGCATGATAGGGGACCTTTAAAACAGGATTATGATTGAAGGAGACAGACCTTTGAAGTATCCCTTTCTATGTTTTTTTCTTGATGCTGTAATTGCAAAACTCTGTACTTGACTAACTGTAGTCTTGATGAATCCAGGATAATACATACAGTATATCCACATCACTGATCCCAGAACAACAACAGAGTCATGCCATACATGTCATAGAAAAACTGTTGTCATTTACGGATTATCTTCAGGGTTGCCATGTTGCAGTTTTGTGATTGGCTTTGGTTGGCTTTTGATTTTATATTTACAGGTAGTGACATGCCAACATGATAAAAGGCAAAAATCAATCTCAAGGGAAAAGGGCACTTGCACACTGAATAGATGCTCCAAAAAAGACATTTTAACATTACGTCTAAATAATTATATTTAGTAGCTACATCACTATATACAGATGATTTTTTTTTCCACGGAGTTAAGCATGTGATCACACACCAGTGACTGATATGGAATTGATATCTTTGAGTTTCGTGTTGTAAATAATTTGAGTATATGGACCTTCTTGGTTTAGACCTGATAAATACAATAAATAAAAAAAAAAAACGCTAATTGAGCCCAAACAGCAGGAAGGAGAGGAGACCGGCTGAGGTGGATCTGAGGGACCGTGAGGGTTGGTAAGGGAGAGGAGGTCAGTGAGGTATGAGGGGCCAGATGGTGGAGGGCTTTATAGGTGAGACCAGGATTTTGTAGGTGATCCGTGGGAAATGGGAAGCCAGTGGAGTTGTTTTAGGACTGGAGTGATGTGGTGCCAGGATTTGGAGCAGGTAATGAGGCGGGGGCTGAGTTCTGGACCAGTTGGAGTCGGTTGATGTTGGTAGAGCTGATGCGAGGGAGAAGTGAGTTGCAGTAGTCCAGTCGGAGGGAGATGAAGGCGGGAATGAGTCTTTCAGCAGCGGGGGTGAGAGAGGGTCTGATTTTGGCGGTGTTGCGGAGGTGAAAGAAGGAGGTTTTAATGACTTGACGGATGTGAGGCTCAAGGGAGAGGGTGGAATCAAAGATAACGCCAAGGTTGCGGGCTGGGGAGATGGGGAGACAATGGTGCCGGATGGTGAGAGTGGGGTTATTGGTTTTGCTGAGTGTGGATTTGGAGCCGATCAGAAGGAATTCTGTTTTGTCGCTGTTGAGTTTGAGGAAGTTGTGTTGCATCCAGGTTTTAATAGCTGACAGACAGGAGTTGATGTGGGAGAGGGGAGGATTGTGGGGGATTTGGTGCTGAGGTAGATCTGGGTGTCAGCTCAGCATAGCAGTGGAAGTCCAGGTTGAAGTGGCGGAGTATCTGACCAAGAGGGAGGGATGTAGATGATGAAGAGGAGGGGCCAAGTACGGAGCCTTGGGAACACCTTGAGTGACTGTGGCTGTGGCAGAGGTGTGGTTGTGGAGAGAGATGAAATGGGATCTGTTGGAAAGGTAGGAGTGGAGCCAGCTGAGTGCAGTACCGTCGATACGAGGTCTTTGAGTCTGGTGAGCAGGATGTTATGGCTTACAGTATCGAAGGCTGCACTCAGGTCGAGGAGGATGAATAATCATGTCATAATACTTACTTACGTACTTAACAAATCTGTTTTGGGAGCATCTATTTAGTGAGCAGTCACCTTTTTCTCTTGAGTCTTGTGATTTGAAACATCTGCAGAAGGTCTCAAGTGTCACTGACAGTAGCTTTACATCGCAAAAAGTGAAGAGGTTGGACTTATTTAGTGCATGAAAACAGTATTTCTTTCCTATTTCCTATGTGAGTTATAACATAGAATATAAAGGTAATTCAACACCTCCTTTTAAATGAGAAATGATGGTATACAGTTTATCTGTGGACACGATGGACCATGTGTAGATTCATGGCATTGTCGCCTTCCTGCATAAGGATTTTTCTGGCAACCACCAAAAGTGGAATTTTAAGAATTTCACAAAAAGGCCACAAAAAGAGACAAATTAAAGGAGAAAACGAGAAGAGAGAGAAAGTCTGAGCATTGCCAGCTGCCAACCATCTGCCAATGTCTTTAATCTGCCCCAGAGTTCTGTCAATTGCTTTTCCTTTCTTCTTTTTTTCTGACATTTTAAGAATTTAGTTAACAGATCAGGCTGTGGTTTGCTTTGCATTTTCTACCATCTGCTGCAATTTTGTGTTCATTTCATTTAATGAATAGACGATAGAACGATAAAATCGTTAAGTTTAGGAAAAAGATGGTGGTTTGGATTAAAACACTCCCGAGGAATGAACGAGTGTTTCCTGGGTGAAAGTATTTGGTGTTCGCTGCGAGGTGAACTGCTCCCCGGCTTGACAGCGCTGTGTTTTATGTTGACCCCACACTGACACCACGTTGTGCTATTTCATTTTGAGATTATGTTCCATTGAATGTTGAAGTTGATGATAAATAAGTGTTTTAGCATGGCTGGCTGAGTGGCTCTATATCCATGGTGTTGGAAGGGGGATTTCATTCCTGCATGTTTTGTTGTGCATGATCAGAAAACATCCCCCGCTTTCTTCACAAATTGCACAGTGCATGTGATGCCCCAAGCAACAATTTGATAAACAAATTGTGGCCAAAAGGTCAGAGTGCTTTAAGCAGCTCAGTCAAAGTAGGAGTCTAGTCTCCATCTGTAGACTAGACTGCCTCAAGGCTGTTTCCACATCAATATGTGTCCAGCCTTCTGTATCTAGGAATTAACAGTATCACAAAAAAATGCTAATTGACCCAGCTCATGTTAGCTCATGTTACCACTGACTATTCCAACAGATTGTATGCATAATGAGGAGATGAAGTTTACACAGCGTTAAACTGATGTGTTGCTCTGGAAACGCAGAGCTGGAGACAGTAACATAGTTTTACAGGGAGCTGGACATGACAGTTAGAGGCATTTAGTTGCAGTAAGTCATACTTTGAATATTGTCAAAGGAGTGTGTCTGAGTCAAAGTAGTGTCGGAAATCACTAATTGGCAATCAGTTAATAACCGCTGACTACGAAATCAACATTAGATATTTCCCATGAGCATTATATTAAAAACAATATTACACATGTAACTGTTATGTGTAGAAGAAGTACCAGAGAATTGTTTTAACTCCATAAAGTAGGTCTGAGAAAAAGAATTAGCTTATAAGCACCTAAATGGAGACAGTGAAACTTTTGAAAGAAGAAATAGGCTAACGCATGCTAATGCACGCTTGTTCAATAGAGTTGGGCATATTTCTGGTTTCCATGGTCTGGTCCGGTGTACCAAGCTAAAGCGGTTTGATTTGATGCTACCCGGTTGTATTAGCAACCTCTGCCGACAGCGTCACGGCACTAAATCCAACTTGTATTGCAAGCAGTGTTGGGCAGTTGCTAGTACAACAACTTTGTAATAGTGACGCTGTTTTCTGAATCAAATAGCTTTTTAGTTCATTTCATTTATTAATTTATCTCGAACAATCATCAATGATGCAAGACAAAACAATTTTTTTTTAAACCATAAAGAAAAAAAAAAATCTGGAATTAACAACAAAAAAACAAAACAAAATAAAAATATAAAAGGATTAGTTCGAGAAGGAGCAGGCGGAAGCAAATAGCTTATTTGGTCCTGCCCCATAATCATATTATTACAAAGTAAATAGATATGCAAATACAGCATGCTATCATTCATTCTTACGGTAACTAACAACAATACAACAATAACAACAATATCTTTAAATTATAATTCCGTTCCCGTGTTTTGGTCTATTTTCTGTATTGGTCAAGTAATGATTTCTTTAATCTATTTTTGAACTGAATGATGTTATGGCTCTGTTTGATGTCATTGTTCAGTCCATCCCATAAGGTCAACCCACAAACTGAAACACACATGCTTTTAACAGCAGTTCGCACAAGAGGTTGTTTGATGTCCTCTTAGATGATATCCCCCGTCTCTTTCATTAAACATTGCGCGTATGTTACATGGAAAATTATTTTCTTTAACTTTAAACATAAATTGTGCAGTTTTGAATGTAACAATGTCCATACATTTCAGCAAATGTGAATTCAAAAACATATGATTGGTATGATCATAATACCCAGTGTGATTTATTTATTTTTTGTAAGTTGCTTTTGTAAGTATTTCCCCAAACTTCCATACACTATAACATAATATGGTAAAATTAGTGTGCCGTACAGAGTATGCGAAGTATTTTGGTTCAAAATGTATCTAGTTTTGCTCAATATACCAATACTCCTGGCCATCTTCATGCACAGATATTTAATATGGGGCTTCCAGCAGAGTTGACGGTCAAGTACAACACCCAGAAAATTATTTTCATTGACTCTTTCAATTGCTTCATTATCAATTGCTATTTTAACATCTGTATTTATAGTGTGATTTCCAAATATCATGAATTTAGTTTTGTTCAAGTTTAAAGATAACTTATTTGAATCAAACCAGAGTTTTAGTTTATTCATTTCATTAGTGACCATTTCCAGCGTTAGTTGTTATCCCCACAACCAAAATATTTGTGTCATCTGCAAAAACAATACATTTTAGTACATTTGATAATTTACAAATGTCATTTAAGTAAAGGATAAACAATTTCGGGCCTAAAACTGACCCCTGTGGAACGCCACAAGAAATGCTAAGACTCATTGACCGGTGATTACCCATTTGAACAAACTGACTCCTGTACAATATCGGGTTTTTTTATCCAGTTGAAGGCCACACCTCTTATTCCATACCTTTCCAATTTTTTTAACAGGATTTCGTGATCTACAGTATCAAAAGCTTTTTTTCAGATCAATGAAAATCCCCACTGCATTGTTTTTATTGTCAATACAATTTGTTAATCTTTCAACTAACTCAATAAGTGCCATAGACGTTGACTTACCGCCTCAGAATCCATACTGACTGTCCGTTAGTAAATTGTTTCTGTCAATGAAATTATCTAGCCTTTTGACAAATTAGTTAAAAAATAGTTTTTCAAGTATTTTTGACAATTGAGAAAGCAGAGATATTGGTCTATAGTTATTGAAAATATGTGAGTCACCAGATTTATAAAATGGGATGACTTTAGCTACTTTCATCTTATCAGGAAATACTCCTGTTTTAAATGATAGATTATATATATATATATATATATATATATATATATATATATATATATATATATATATATATATATATATATATATGATATTGGGTCAACTATCCCGTCTATTACTTTTTTTTACTAGAGACATATCAATGTCATCACAATCTTTGGAAGTTTTATTATTACATTTACAATCTCTTTAATTTCACTGCCTTCTACAGTTCCCAAAAACAAAGAATATGGGTTATTTTCCACATGGTCCATCACAGAGTAATTAGTCCCTGTGTAATTTATGTCTTTGGCCAGATTAGGACCCACATTAACAAGTATTTGTTGAATCTGTCAACCACTTCATTCATATTTGTCCACATCTTCTCATTATCATTGAAGTTTTCCGGATAGTTAAATTTATTAAGTCCTTTTGTAATAATGGTCTTTATTGTATTCCATGTTCCTTTAACATTATCTTATCTTATTGTTATTTTCTAGTAATTTATTATAATAATACTTCTTACATACCCTCATTATGGTAGTTCATTTGTTTTTATATTTCTTATATTTTATGAAATTCCTATAAAAAGGTATTCTTTTTTTACAGGCATTTTGAATTCCTTTAGGCATCCAGAGTGTTTCTGGATGTTTCCTTTTATTACAATATTGTTTTATTGGACAATCTTTATTATATAAAGTTGTTAATATGTCTAAGAATAGTTCATCTGCCTTGTTAAGGTCGCTTAGGTGGCTTAGCTCTTTTATTGATCAAGTAGTGCGGTAGCGTCTACAAAAGCGCCATTTCCCCAAGCATTCTGAGGCTCAAGCGCAGCGGAGCTTTATGCTGCTGTCTGAAATAAAACCGCTGAGGACCACTGACGCTGCTGTCAAACACAGACTTGTATTTTGTGTACATGGATGTATAAACAAAAAAAGCTCAGATGTAGTAAACTACTTTTGCCATGTTGCTGTAGCTTAGCTTCCCACATTTATTTGGGGTCTAACATAAGCGTCAATGTAGCGAAGCTTAATTTAATGTGGAATAACTGGTAGCTTAGCTCACTGCAATGTTTCCAGTGTTCAGTATGCAGACTTATTGTTTCTCCAGAACACATCTAAATAAATGAATACGCAGGCGAGAAAGAAAGGTCGGATTCAAGGATCTACACAACTTCAAGCGAAAGGACAGAAGCAGAATTATGCGGTTAAGAACAAGTCACGGCCACTGGATAATAGAGTTGAGGGTTTCCCTGCTACAGCATATGACAAAAATCCATTTGTCCAGGTTGACCTACGTGGTTAGATAAATAATGAAGAAATAAAAATCTGCATGGCATCAACAGACTTACAGAAAATAACTCCTGTGTGATGCAGACGTGCTCAGAGTTGTGGAGCTGCTCAGGTTCATCAGCTTCACTTTTCCAAGGCCGAGCCAAGGTACTGACCCTGAATGCGTTTGCATGGCGTGGGAGTTAATAGGATCCTGGGCCTGTTGAGCTAAACCATGTCAGGGAGAGGAGCAGATCATAGCCAGCGCTGATTACTCCTCATGACTCACTCTTCCTGCCTTTTTTTATGTGGAGAAAATGTAATTCCACATCAAGGGCATAGCAGGAATGTAGTCCCTAAGGTTCTCTGTGTTGCTCATGTGAAGCATATGTTTGTTTTTGTTTTTTTTTCAGTTATATAAGATTAGATCAACTTTATAACACCCCAAGTAGGAAAAAGAGAATTCACACTCATACAACACAATATGTTAGATGTAAATAACACTAAGCAGTGCCTTAATTGGGCCAAAAAAAAGTTGCCAGTACCCTAATTTAGCAGTTGCATAACATGACCATCGCATGTGTCTTGGATATATTTATATTTACATGTATATCTTGTAGGGGTGACCCCGAATAGATAGATAGATAGATAGATCTTTATTGTCATTGTATGCAGTACAACGAAATTCGGTTGGCCCCATCCTCTCCAAATAGCAGCATAGAGTAAAAAGATAAATAGTCGACTATTTAATCTAAGGAGCCTGATTCGCCTGCCAATCTCACAATCGAATCGTTGCAGTGTCTGAAAATGTGGTTATGAAAGAAAGGATCATTCCATTTGCGTTGTATGGGGGTGCTGAATGTCTGGTTTTACGTAGAAGTGCTTGCTTTCTCCCAATAAATCACGATAAATAGTTGGCTGAGGAATGCCCTGCCCCTCTCTTACGTTGTTCAAATGCCATTGATTCTTTTAAAAAGCAGTTGAAGACTTTGTTATTCATACAGGCTTTTAGTTAGACAAGGGCTTTCATGGCTGGCTGATTTTGTGTACCTATGTTTTCCTTGTATTCTTATGTCTTCTATTTATCATATTCCAATTTTTTGTAAAGCACTTTGTGATTTTTATCTGTGAAAAGTGCTATATAAATAAACTTTACTTACTTACTATTTTGGTATAAATATCAGTAATAGATTTTATACAGTCAGCCTATTAATATTACTATTAACGTCAATTAGAAGTAAGGGTACTCATGTGGACATAAATCAACTCAGTACTGGCGAGTACTGGCCCATTTCAGGGACTGACAAATGACACTGACATCAGTTTCAAAATATATTCAAGATATTTGATATGTTTTAAACTAATCTATGTAAAAAAAAAATCCAGCATTTTATTGCGTGCATGTTCCAGTGTAAATGAGTCATCACAGCCAAGCAGTAGTAACAACCTCAGGAGAATATTGTACTCTAATGGTTGACCTCTGGCTCTGCCCATGGGCCGATTCCCCCTACGCACCTTATCTCTAATCTAATTATTTCGATTAGCCATCCTACAGATGGATGAAAGTTTGCCTGTCCGCTGCCTACATTTCTTTGTTGCCTCCTTGCATCTTGATGACCTTATTTAGCATCCACCTGTGTTTTTGTGGATAAAAGAGCAGTCTGGATGCCTAATCACTCACTGTAAGATAGAATCGCCTGCTACTTTGAGATATTCCTCTCATCAACTATAAAGGGATCGTTACAGTATATGTCCACTGCGACGATTCTGGAAACGTACCGTATGTAAAAAAATTTTCCCTTACAATGTCCAAGAAAAAAAGCTAAGAAGCTGTGACCTTTAACAACGTCGCATTACAGATTTGAATGATAGTAATGACATTTAGCACAAGGCCTCTGAAAATGACACCTCCCATGAATCTTCTCTGCTGTTTTTTGATGTCTTTTTTTTCCCCCGAACCCGTTGTGCGCTCAGTCCTTGAACACTTTCATTCAACGGCTGCTAGATTGGGTTCGTTTAAAAAATAAAGACATGCGCATTTTAAAATGCCATTGAGGAGGCACAGCAGTGGAAACATGATAGCTAGATGTGGGTGATTAAGTCTTGAGCCATGGTTAATGAGCGTATTGCAGCAACGACTCTCTGGTAAAACCTCCCGTCAAAGACAGACTAAGCCCAATTGATCTGGCGTGACGTGATTCATTTGCTGCAGGGTGTCTTTTTCCCCTCTGTCTCTGATCCATACCTCCAACTTACCCCATGATCCGACAACTACCGGCTTCTATCTCTGTGCTCCAGCTCATGCACAGAAAAAAAAAACGCAACGGTTATCCCTCCAACCTCTATTGATTTAGTATTGTTACCCTCCTCGCAAAGGCTGCTTGCAGAGTGCTTGCTGTGAGGGAAATGGTAATCAACCCTCGGTCACTCACTGGGATTTTTTTTTGAGGGTGATTGTTTTAGTAGGCAGGAGAGAAATTGGCCACATCTCCTATTCCCGCCTTTGTATCGGCTTCAAATTGGTTGTGGGTTCTTTCTAATCGCTGAGGCGACAGACAGAAACTGGCTTGTTACGATAATGTGTAAGGTTGGGAAATAACGTGGCCGTTTTCACACTTACATGGTGGCAAATGAGTAAAGTGAATGCGACAATACTTCCCAGGCCCCATGCCAGGCTTTGAATCAAGGCCAGAGAAAAGACAAAGGAAAAGCAATTGCAATTGACAGTGTTGGGAAGGCTTTGCAAAGTTCAATTCAATTCTATTAAATTTTATTTATAGTGTCAAATCACAACAGGAGTTATCTCGAGACACTTTACAGATAGAGTAGGTCTAGACCACACTCTATAATTTACAAAGACCCAACAATTCCAGTAATTCCCTCAAGAGCAAGCATTCAGTGCGACAGTGGCGAGGAAAAACTTCCTATTAGGGAGAAACCTGGGCCAGACCCAGGCTCTTGGTAGGCGGGAATCTGCCGCTGCCAGTTGGGACACAGAGACACTGATACAGATATACGTGATATGATTCATAACAATTATAGCAGTTGGCATGATGCACCATGGCACTTATAGTAACTGTAAAGATAATAAAACTATGACTAAAAATAATAGTTGTAGCAGTGCAGGGCGTCGAGCAGGACCACAGCAGCAGCTTCCAAAAATTATCCAGGTGCCACCTGAACAACCAAATCTACGAAAGTACCCATTACTTCACATTGGAAGAAGTTGAACTAGAGCAAAACTACCCGAGGGAGGACTCTAGATTGGTTACCTAAAGTTAGGCCTACTTAGAAAAGGTAGTTCAAACTACTTGGTAAAAAAAAAAAATATATATATATATATATATATATATCTCAAATTGACAATGTACATGTGATGCCAGGTAATTTCTACAATAGCATGTAGTAGACTCGTATCCACCCCCCTCCTCTCCTTAATCCTTGACTATATACCTGCTCATTGCACAGACTATCCTGAACTTTTTTGCACATCCCTCAACATTTTTGCACATCCTGCACTAATCCATACCGCCTCTTTTTTTCTTAAAGTTAAATAATAATAATTTATTATTATTAATAATAATAATGTGTACCTTATTAATCCTGCAAGGGAAATTACAATTATTATTATTAATAATTATTTAACAGTTATATTGTACATATTTGTGTGTATTTATTGTTTCTTTCATATTCATGTTCTGATTGAGCAACTTCTCTGACCATTTGTTGACAAATAGCAATAAGCAATACGTATGACTAACTGACACCAAATATAATTAAATTTAGATTTGCAAGTTCAGTTTCAAAACATTAAAATCTATAGCCCAATTTTTTTCACAGGTGAGCTGACGTTTCCAGCTACCTAGAAGGATGGCGAAGGAATGTCCCGCCCTACTGTGCCTTACTCTGCTTCTGATTGGCCTACCGTGGTATTCTTACCCTCACTTATGGAGTTAGATTCATGCCAAAACCTCACACACACACAAAACGTGTTTTACTCACGCCCAACGATTCACAAACAACAAAACATCATTCACAAACTAATGCATTTTGTTCTGCAAATAAGAAACCTACCTATCAAACAAATACAGTATGTTTTACACATACAAAGAAATGTATTTCTTCAATGACATAAAATATCCTGCAAGTACAAACTAAAATGTTTCAAGTACAAAAAAAAATCCTTCAAGTACAAAAAAAAATCCTTCAAGTACAAAACAAATTCTACAAGTACGAAAAACTGTCACGTGACTTTTGGCACTAATTTTCCGCCTTGCTGATCCACATACAAATGCAGGTACATTTTCTAACAAATGTCCTGTAATTTGCACTCCACAACAGCAGGTGGCGCTGTTAACTCAATTTAAGCCTACCAGGACCATACATATATACACGCGGATTTTTTAAACGTTATTACGGTGCATAACTTACTGGAACAAAGCTGAGCAACGTGTTGTTGCTGGTGACAAAACCACTGATTATATATATATATATGTATATTGAAGCGATGCTGGCGTTAAAGACCCGCTGATCGTTGTCTGATTCTCTGAAATGAATGCCGGCATTGCATTGTGGGAAATCGACTTTGCATGCGCACAACTCTGATCATATCTGTTCTGTCTTACAGCATACTGTAATATTTCACCAGTAATACGACCAAAATAATATTATTAAAATAAAAAAGCATACTATGATAATATCTACATATATGATGCTAGATGTAGTATTATAGTTTAAAAAATATCAAAACAACAAAGCAATCCAGCTTCCCTGGCCAAAATAGACCGAAATAATAACATTAAAAGAAATACAATTAAACCATGATAAGATCTGGTGAATAAATGTTGATTAAAACAGCGGTTATTGGGCTAAAAATACCAATAATAGCAAAGCTGTATACAGCTTCTCTGTACAGAAAGAAACGTGCTGTGATCAGGGAATCTGTGCGTAGACCACGGATGATGATGTCATTGACCTACATGCATCGCATCCGTGGCCCGTCACAGAATTTTCGGCAAATCTGTGAAACTGCCACAGATACTGAGTTAAGGGGCCGTGTTCATTTCACAGAACTCAGTGAGACCGGCAGCCTGTAGGCTACTACGAAGCAAGATCAGCATGCTGGATTTCTTTCAGTTACCCGGCTTCACCTAACCTAACAACCGGGGTCCTGCATAGGCTGTGTCACGACGATGGTTAACAGCTAGTGACACAGTGATGGTAACGGTGGATCAGTTGTTACGGGTACAATCACCGTGGTAACTTATTCTGAACACCTAACCTGGTCGGGAGCAGGTTATGTTGGAGATCAGAGATCAACCGGTGTAAAAGCACCGCCTACTGACCAATCAATAGGCTACTCGATTGCTGTCGCCGTCACTGTTCTTAGAAGATCAGGCGGAGCCCAGTGCGCAGAGAGAGAGAGAGAGAGAGAGAGAGAGAGAGAGAGAGGGAGAGAGATATGCGCTCATAAAAGTTAAAACATTTAGAGACCAACAACCCCGTAAACATTCCCTGATGGGTATTTTTATGAAATATATAGGCTAGATTTTAATGGGAGGGAATTGCATATCCGCTTGTTGAGCCGTGTGTCGCCAATGCGCACATCGGTTTGAATTATGTTTTTATATATTTTATTTGCTCTCACGATCGCTTCCACTGCCAGGGTTGCAACTGATCATATAATAGGCTAAAGCAACGACAGTTTATGGAAAGCACAAGTGTAATTATGGTCAGATATTGTGCCTGACTGATGGGGAAGTGATATTGATAAGCCATGTGATTTAGGCCTACGCATCTAGGCTACAGCGTCCACTATTTTTTTGCCAGCTTTCCTTCCTGTTTTAGGAAGCAGCGACTGTATTGCGGTTGTTAGGTTAGGTGAAGCCCGGTAACTGAAAGAAATCCAGCATGCTGATCTTGCTTCGTAGTAGCCTACAGGCTGCCGGTCTCACTGAGTTCTGTGAAATGAACACGGCCCCTTAACTCAGTATCTGTGGCAGTTTCACAGATTTGCCGAAAATTCTGTGACGGGCCACGGATGCGATGCATGTAGGTCAATGACATCATCATCCGTGGTCTACGCACAGATTCCCTGATCACAGCACGTTTCTTTCTGTACAGAGAAGCTGTATACAGCTTTGCTATTATTGGTATTTTTAGCCCAATAACCGCTGTTTTAATCAACATTTATTCACCAGATCTTATCATGGTTTAATTGTATTTCTTTTAATGTTATTATGTCGGTCTATTTTGGCCAGGGAAGCTGGATTGCTTTGTTGTTTTGATATTTTTTAAACTATAATACTACATCTAGCATCATATATGTAGATATTATCATAGTATGCATTTCTTTATTTTAATAATATTATTTTGGTCTTATTACTGGTGAAATATTACAGTATGCTGTAAGACAGAACAGATATGATCAGAGTTGGGCGCATGCAAAGTCGATTTCCCACAATGCAATGCCGGCATTCATTTCAGAGAATCAGAAAACGATCAGCGGGTCTTTAACGCCAGCATCGCTTCAATATACATATATATATATAATCAGTGGTTTTGTCACCAGCAACAACACGTTGCTCAGCTTTGTTCCAGTAAGTTATGCACCGTAATAACGTTTAAAAAATCTGCGTGTATATATCTCCTGGTAGGCTTAAATTGAGTTAACAGCGCCACCTGCTGTTGTGGAGTGCAAATTACAGGACATTTGTTAGAAAATGTACCTGCATTTGTATGTGGATCTGAGGGCATTTGTGTGTGGATCAGCAAGGCGGAAAATTAGTGCCAAAAGTCACGTGACAGTTTTTCGTACTTGTAGAATTTGTTTTGTACTTGTAGGATTTTTTTTTGTACTTGAAGGATTTTTTTTTTCTTACTTGTAGAATTTGTTTTGTACTTGAAGGATTTTTTTTTGTACTTGAAAGATTTTAGTTTGTACTTGTAGGATATTTTTTGTCATTGAAGAAATAAGTTTCTTTGTATGTGTAAAACATACTGTATTTGTTTGATAGGTAGGTTTCTTATTTGCAGAACAAAATGCATTAGTTTGTGAATGATGTTTTGTATTTGCAAACCACACTGAGTTTGTTTGTGAATCGTTGGGCGTGAGTAAAACACGTTTTGTGTGTGTGTGAGGTTTTGGCATGATTCTAACTCCATACTCACTCCTCATGCATTATGCCTTCACAGCAGCAAGGATGTTCAGTTACAGAAAGAAGCAATGGTAAAAATTAAAATAATTAATTTCCTTTTATGGCCCAAAAATGTTTTTAGTTTTAGTAGTTAACTACATACAAAAAGGCGGAAAAGTACTTTAACTACTTAAATCACTATGCAAATATGAATATTGTTGAGCTACCAGCAAGCTACAGCAAAATGTGAAGGATATAGTTACATAGGGGAAATTACACTCATCACTTAGCACAAGGCTTAAATACCAACGATAGGTTGAAATATGAAACGTACACTATATGCATATACCTCTTCAAGGCATTTCTACATTTTTATTTAACTCAAAGTCCTGACATTTGACTCAGAATAAGGCATGGCAAAATTTAATTTCCTATTCACAATATACTCTGCTGCTCACTCATATAGTATTATAGAATATGATTACTGTTTAAAAACTGTTAATTACATCTGACAAGCTCCAAAGACACTGGCAAATATCAGGAGGTCTTGGCACTGCACGGTGATGGGTAATAAATGGCAAAATTGGCGAGGGGGCCAATGAGGTATCCAGGTTGAGAATGTGCTGCCTGTTTATTGGTGCTTAATGAAAAACAATTTATCTAAATCACCACCAGGGAGGGTTCCTGGTTAAAGCTCTGGAAAGAGGCCTAGCATTTCTGTCAGTGACAAATGTGCTGCTGTTTTTCCAATACAAATTGAATTGACGAGAGAAACACAGCCATTTGGGCCACGAACGAAGCCACGGCCCACAATTCCACCTCACAATCCTTATAGAGGCATGGGTGTCATAGTTTATTAAGACTAAGAGATAAACATTTAAAGCTGTACCAGTCCATATTTTCATGCAGATAATGGAATAAATGATGAAGTGTAATGTGAAGGGGTTTGATCGTAGTGACACACCCACAGAGAATTATTACCCCACTCTGCAGTTCCCCTCAGCTCTACGGTTTTCTGGACCATAAACTCGACTCTCATCAACCTTGTTTTCAGCCAAAAAGGTTTTGGAACTACTTGCCTACCACCAACCAGCAGATGCATAGAGTTAGCCTCTAAGGCCTTGTTCAAATCCATTTTTTTTTTTGTGGCATATCTAGATTGTATCCAGATTGATTTATAGACAGCATTTTTTGGCAAATCAGATCCAAATCACATTTAGAGGTGGTATGAAATGTGATTCCAATGGGAATTTCTACAGCTATGTCTCAGTACGGACACTCTGGCAGCTTAAAATCGGATTTCCAAGTGTCACTCGTGTAGCCGAGGGTTATGAATTGTGCCGATACTCTAAAACCCAGTATCTGTATTCCGAGCCAGGTTTTACCTTTCACAATAAAAGCCCAACTTAAATTTACTCTGAGCATTTTGCTAAAAACGCAACTCGACAAAATAGCTGCTGCTACTATGCTACTATGGGGGACAACATGGGGGAGAACAGCAGTCCGTTTTTGGGACTTGAAAGCGTGATTGGAGGTCAAAATGATGGACCTCCGTGGCCAGTGTGTTTTTGGCGTTACTAAGCTTAGAAATGGATAGATATTTTCCTCTGCGGGTAGTGGAGGCCTAGTCTGGCTCAACAGATGTACATTGCTGTGATAAACCCTGACTAAAGCCTAAGGTCCTCCCCTCTTGATTTCTTCGATATTGGGGCTTAGTGCTGCCCAGGATGATTTGTGATTGGTTTAAAGCAGTACAATACCTTTTTTTCCCCCTATCCCAGAATAGATACGCCATGTAGCCAGGGCTGGACTGGCCATCGGGCATACCGGGCATTTTCCCGGTGGGTCGACGCACTTTTGGGCCGAATCGCCGATATAGGCCCATAAAGAACTCACAGCGGCCCATTGGTTAATTTTCTTTATTGGCACTGGCCTGACCCAATCAAATCCAGGAACCCCCTCCCCACGGGCCGCAAATTTACGAATCCCACTTTGGCCACGCCTCCCGGCCCTGAGACGTGAGCTGTAATAGTTATGGTGGAAGGACAAACGACCACCAAAGTGCAAGGGAGGTGCAGAGAAATGACAGGAGAAAAAGATTAAGAATCTACAGGCGGATTCCTCAAAATGTGCCAAAATTTTTGACATTTTGGGGCTGTAGTAGCTGCTTCAACATCAGCATTACCTGAAGTAGAGGAGGAGGAGAGGTGGCTGGCTATAGAAGCAGAAACAACATCATGACAGGGAAGAAGCTGAGTGACCATGACAGGGCCATGGGAGCGAGTGAGGAAAAGATGGAAGAGAGAAGATGACGATGTGGTAAGGAGTAGGCAAATTAACAGGGACTCTCAGGAAGGGAGGGAGGCTGTGTGTGTGTGTGTGTGTGTGTGTGTGTGTGTGTGTGTGTGTGTGTGTGTGTGTGTGTGTGTGTGTGTGTGTGTGTGTGCGTGCGTGCGTGCGTGCGTGCGTGCGTGCGCGTGTCATAGCGATAACAAGCAGTTTGGCTGTAACATTAAAGTTAGTGGTGGTCAGGTAACCTAACTGTTTAAGCTTACATTGAAAATGCTAGCGGTTAGCCTGTTGGCTAGCTGAAGAGTCTGTGTGATCTATAAAGTCAGTGTTGATACAAGCATCAGTGTTCCTTGAATGGCTTAATTAGCTTCTCTTGTATTGGTGCTCTTTTCCAGGGCATATACTACTCTCAGCTTTATTGTAGCTTTTGGGAAGGGTTATAGTTATGGTTATTGTATTTAGCAGACACTTGTGTCCAAAGCAACAAAATATGAATCTTACAATAGTTAAAATTAACAGTAAACTGTTTTTAAAGTTGCTAAGCCAATATTAAGCATACTAGTAATAATAACAATAATAGCAATACAATATCAAATATCAATAATAAAAAATAATAAATATACCATAAATATACAAATCATAACTCTAAGAAAGAATGAATTATTTAAGTGTAAGAGCAACAGATAAGTCTTGAGAACCCTCTTGAAGGATCCAAAATGATCACATGAACGCTGAACACTAGGCCACTCATATCATAGAATGCACGCATATTTTAAGAGGACTGTCTGCAGGGAATGCGTCTGACCAATCACGGTGGGTGTGGGCCGCCTGGGCCAAAAAATGCCAGGGCCGATTTTTTGTCCCAGTCCAGCACTGCATGTAGCCAGACCATACTGCAGCACTGACACAGAACTGTAGAGATAGGTCTGGCAATGCAAGACTAAAAGGAGAGTGAATGTTATGACAATAAAGCTTCTCTATTGTTTACAGCTGAAATGATAAAGGCACTTCCAGATTACAAGGTAGTACACAATGTAAAATGTAATCACCCTAGTATAGCATATAGCAGCAAATACAGTTTAAATTAACACTTCTACTGATTTATGTGTAATAATGCAAATCCTTACTTTAACTATTTAGCCTACAACATTGGAGAATATTCAGTTAAATGTACGGATAATGGATTTTCTTCAACATAAAATAATGTAACCTTAAAAGAGGATGTATTCAACAGCATAGTCTGATTCAGAGAATAACTTTGTTAAAATATATTACACATCTATTTACACACCTCCTCTTTAGTCAAGGAGGAATGGCTGTGACTATTTTATCTGCTTCCACAAAGACTCTAAATGTCATTAGCTGAAGGAAATGGGCATTGTGGAATTCCTGTTCTTATTGAATTCTGTAATAACTGTGATAGCTCTGGCAGAAATATTCCAAGCATGAAATTGGAGCTTCCACCACTGTGGTGCTGTTAAATTTGAAATTAGAATGTTTTCTGGGTAGGAGAAATGCTAAGACAGGACATACTAAAGGGCTTGCTGATAAAGAAACAACATACTGGATATGCAGATTCATACTTGGCTTCTTAATACCTTGTTTGTACAGCACTTAATTGTAACTAGACTTAAAGCTCCATCACCTTTCCGTAAGATATTGAGACAATGTCTTTGTATATTTCTTTTTGGTCAGATCTGGTCTTCTTGCTGTGAACAACCTTTTAGAGAGAAATTATGAAAACTCCAGAGTCTTCACCTCAGAGTGCACAGGAAGAGCCACAGAGCCATGGCAACAGAGTCACACTCACGAAATGAAGTTGAATATATAGACGAGCTGTTTGCCAAGAATAAGCCTGCCGTGTGCCAAGAGGGCCAGGCCTTTTTTTCTGCTGACAGTGCTCCTGCCTCTAACATCTCTCTTCTACCTTCTCATCTCCCTATCTTTCCTACCTCTTTACACAAACTCGCCCCCCCAATGCTTTCCTCTCACGTCTTCACAAACTCATACCTACACTCCCTGGCGTGTGTGCACGCTCTCCTTCTCCTCCCTCTCTCTCTCTCTTCTCAGATTATGGTGTTGACAGATCCAGAGTTCGAGAGCAGCGTGCTCATCAGCTCCGACGAGGGTGCCAGTTACCAGAAGTACCGCCTCGCTTTCTACGTCCTGAGCCTTTTATTCCACCCCACTGAAGAGGACTGGGCCCTAGCCTACAGTCATGACCAGAAGGTGAGATTGCGTTTGATGTCATACCTCCTTTCTGTCTGTCTCTACCTTTGTGTTGACCACAGTACACATTCACTAGGGCCTGTAGTTTTCATCAGCACAGCAGGCTGTTTGCATGAACAATTCATATGTACTGTATCCCTACGAAAAGTAGTGCACTGTAATTCCTATTTTGTTCACCTATTTATTGCCGTATGCATCGCACTGCCTGCTGCTGTACAATAGCGTGAAGCGCCACGTAGAAGGGAGGCCGGGGTCATAAAACACAGGGCTTTCAAGCAGGGAGCGGAAGTTCATGTCCAGTTGAAAACACGAGACTTTCACCCAGGAGACTTGTGTTCGTGTCCCAGTGTTTTAACCCAAACCACAATCTTGTTTCTAATCTTAACTAGTGGTTTTGGTGAGTAAACCTAACTGTTGTCGCTGCATAACTTATGTTGGCTAAACTTAACGGCAGTGGCCGCTGAAAGGACCGTCACCTTGCGGTGCCCTGTTTCCGGCTCACAGTCATCTTTTGTCGGTTAAACTTAACTGTAAAGACCACTAAACTCAACTGTCATGTGACTGGCCGGCGACAAGAATTATCTGCAGAACTTAATGTATAATATCGTACGAACCCATTCAGGAGAAAGTGTTTAGAATATAGGCAAGTACCTGATGGTAGAGCATTCATTCACTTGCCAAATATCAATTCTAAAAGAGTGGTGTGAGCCTTTACCTGAAATGAAGAGTGAACCAGATCTGTATTTAAGATAGGCCTTTCTTTCTATATCCTTAAGTATGCTATATATTATCATATTTTAGTAAGAACCCTAGTGGTTTTCTGATCTGCTCCCGTTTGGTGTGTCCAGGCACTAATCACATTCTTGCACATTAGAAACTCGTATTTGGGAGAAATGTTGGATCAAAAAGTCCTGCAGTAACGCTATATTTTTTATATACACAGTAATATAATATATAATTTTCTTTTCTCTGAAAGAACTGTGTAATTTGATGATGTTCGGAGTTTGATACTTCACTTAGTTGTATTTCTAGTGTCAAACTCACAATGGACAGTAAAAATAAATGCAGCAGAACCAT
Organism: Perca fluviatilis; assembly: GCF_010015445.1. Taxonomy (NCBI): domain Eukaryota; kingdom Metazoa; phylum Chordata; class Actinopteri; order Perciformes; family Percidae; genus Perca; species Perca fluviatilis. Next base: position 47,455,296 of record NC_053112.1, on the reverse strand, counting down.
CCATCCATCCATCCATCTTCGTCCGCTTATCCGGTGTCGGGTCGCGGGGGGAGCAGCTCCAGCAGGGGACCCCAAACTTCCCTTTCCCGAGCAACATTAACCAGCTCCGACTGGGGGATCCCGAGGCGTTCCCAGGCCAGGTTGGAGATATAATCCCTCCACCTAGTCCTGGGTCTTCCCCGAGGCCTCCTCCCAGCTGGACGTGCCTGGAACACCTCCCTAGGGAGGCGCCCAGGGGGCATCCTTACCAGATGCCCGAACCACCTCAACTGGCTCCTTCGACGGCAAGCGGCAGCGGCTTCTCGAGCTCCTCACGGACTGACTGAGCTTCTCACCCTATCTCTAAGGGAGACGCCAGCCACCCTCCTGAGGAAACCCATTTCGCCGCTTGTACCCTGGATCTCGTTCTTTCGGTCATGACCCAGCCCTCATGACCATAGGTGAGGGTAGGAACGAAAACTGACCGGTAGATCGAGAGCTTTGCCTTCTGGCTCAGCTCTCTTTTCGTCACAACGGTGCGATAGATGGAATGTAATACCGCACCCGCTGCGCCGATTCTCCGACCAATCTCCCGCTCCATTGTCCCCTCACTCGCGAACAAAAGGACTGAGGCTCCGTATATGGGGTGCACACTCAACCAGGTGAGCTAACCAGGTGCCCCTAATTCAGGTAATTTTAATAATATAATTGTGATTATTGTCTACTGGTGGTCCCCGGGGACCTCCATGCCGCTGACACAGCCGCCTTTGTCCAGGCTACCACGGGGCACAGAGCTCCAGAGAGCCGGCAATGAAAGCAGGTGGGCAGGTGTCACATCTGTACAGAGCCCTGGAACAAAAACACAGACACATCGTGGACAGTATGTCAATAAGAAATGAGAAATACAACTACTAATACTACTGTTTAAAAAAGACAAAAACGGCCAAAATACACAGAGCTACCTACAGCTCAGTCATGGACAAAGCCAGTTACAGTTAGGTAAGCTGTTCTTAATGTGGCCCAGGACACATTCACATACACACTGTTAAGAAAATGTGGCCCAGACCACCCCCACCACCACCACCGAATGTGGTCTGAGTAATCGGATCTCAAAAGGTCCTCCTGGTTGCATTTACACCTGTCATTTTAGGTAGTTCTTATCACGCTGATGTTGGTTCAAGTTTCTTTTTTATTAGTTATTTGATGCTATAAAAACGGGGTGAAACACGCACCCGGCGCCACCAGGGGGCAATAGGGGGCTTTGCCCCCTCAGTGGTATTGTTTGCCCCCTTGTTTCAGCATCACATCCGTAAAACGTACAAACACAAACACAATTACTAGGTCTCTGTGGTGTCTTTATCGCAGGGGACCTTCAACTACTAACAATGTAATCCTATCTGCGGAGAGAGCGACCGCCGTCCTCTCACTTCATTAGTATGTCTATGGCTTTAACCCCCTTATAAAAGACCACGGGCGCGTAGCCTAGCAACGCGTATTGTTTACATGTCTTTTGACAAGGCGGCTGCATTATCAGAAGCTAGAGCAAGCTAGATTTGGACATGAGTGATGGAGAATCGGTCGGAGAAAGATCAATGACCCGTCCTTTTCATCTGATGAGGAATCTTCATCTGATGATGAGGAGCGTCCATCTACCCGTATCATCGCAGCGCAGCCGCCTTCAGACGCTGACGTGACAGGTGCTTACAGTTACAGTCTAGGGATAGACATCCTAGTTAGATGTAACTCGTGTAACGTTAGCCGTTTCTAACGTTAGCTTAATGCACTGGCTAATCTAATTATAAATATTTTACTCTTTAGTCTAGGGCTGGGCGATAAAACGATAACGATATGTATCGCGATAGACACGTAATCAATATCAATAGAAAATGCGGTCGATAAAACATTCGATAACTTGTTTTTCTTCATCAGAAGAAACCAGAGGTTGTGAATCAAGTTTGGTTGCATGAACAAAGGCCCTCACTCTTTGGCAACGTAGGGAGTGACACTCTAACAGCCAATCATGTAACAGTATCATGTTTGGTTGCGCCACATTGCTGTCTCGTGTTCTTCAATAACAGAACCGGCGTGGAGTGGAAAGTGAGTGCCGCAGCGAGCGAGGAAATCGTTGATAAAACAGGAAAAGTCAGTATGGCAGTTTTGGGGATTTTATAAGTCTGACCATAGTCAGACCAATGTAGTCAGACCGTCGTCCCCACCAACACTGGTAATACCATAAACTTGTTTTACCACTTTAGCCGCGCTAACACTTTGGAGCACGGCCGTATTCGCCATCAACGTCCAACAACATCTGCAGCTGCAACACGGCACAAGCAGCAGACCGCCATGGAGAGGTACTCTGCATCCAGCCCTTAAGCGCACAAACGCAAAAAAATAACGGAGGCAGACGTGCTGAGCACTGTCCAGAAGCCAGGTTACCAACCTAGCACTAAACCTGCAGAAAATAGTTCTTCTCAGGTTTCTTATATTTAGCTAACACTTTGCACTATTTTATGACACTTTATTAAGCATTTCTTACTTATTCTTTAATTTTGCACCTTAATGTTAAGAGATAATTGTTAAGTGTTCATTGTGATTTTAGACCTGTTTACATTTTAATTATTTGAGTGTTTTCCATGGTTGTGTTGACATTTCTGCTTTTATAACTGAGGGGATTATAATCAGAGCAGGGTTAAGTTTAAAATAAAAATGTTTAAATTTAATATATTTTTCTCCTGGTCCTTATTTTAAATAGGTCATAAAAAATATCAATAATTATCGATATCGACTGATATGAAAAACGTATATCGTGATACAGTTTTCAACCATATCGCCCAGCCCTACTTTAGTCTGAGCTCTACCATGTAGACACGGAAGTGTCTACAAGCGGGAGCACGCACTGGGAGAGCGCAGTCACAGCCGTGTGTGTGTGTGTGTGTGTGTGTGTGTGTGTGTGTGTGTGTGTGTGTGTGTGTGTGTGTGTGTGTGTGTGTGTGTGTGTGTGTGTGTGTGTGTAATCTGTAATGAAAGAGCCTAAAGCTCATAACTGACTTTTAAATACTTACTTTGTCGTACATATTATTTTTAAAAAGAGATACAAAATGGACAGCTTAACCGCTTCAAGAAATGCCATATTTGGCGCGTTGCCTGGTGAAACATCATGATTGACAGCTGTAATTGATTCGCGATTGGTCGGGCAGATGCATGGGCGGGACTTTGATACCGCGGCTCCACCGCCCAATCACTACTGCGCAGACTCTGGCTCCAAAATAACAACATGGCGTCGCCCATATCCGGGATATTTTGGCTTCACTTTGTACAGTGGGAGGGAGTGGAGGCGCGTCGTCCATGTTTATATACAGTCTATGTTCAGGACAGATGTTAAAACCAGGTCTCGGGGCGAATTCTAGCTCACCCATTAAGAGTGTGCGCCTTACGTAGGCTGAGTCCAGGGTTTGAGTCCGACCTGCGGCCCTTTGCTGCGTGTCCTCCCCCATCTCTCTCCCACCTTTCCTGTCTATCCACTGGCACCGCAAATTAAGGGAAAAGCACCAAAAAAATAAATCATAAAAAAGGGGACATTTGATGTAAGAAATCGGTGCAGTTCAAGACAAACTTTCTATAAAGAATGGCTCCATTTCAAATTAAAAAAAAAGTGAATATTTATTCATATTTAGTTTATAATTCAAAACTTTATTTTTCGTATATAATGAATTGTACTCTTGCCTGGAGACTAGGTGCAGATTTATGTATGTTCACCTGACCTGTTGCACATTCACTAAAATACTCTGGTTTCAGGAAGCTTATCATTTACTTGGAACAATTTAATTGTCTATATTTTACTCATAATTATTGCCACATTACATGGTTATTTAAAAGAACCTTATTATTATAATCTGAACTTGGTTCTTTCATTGTGAAACATTTGTATGATGTGTATAAAGGAATCAGAATGCCTCCATCAGTGAGTGAAATGAGTTTAATTTCTGTTAAAAAGAGAAGCTCAGAGCCAGAGTGGCGATGTTGTTGGACTGATGGAAGTGATGGAAATGCCCACAATGCACCATGTAAGCCATTGTAAAGGTACTAGTAATTTGTTTATTGGCCCTTTGTTTTCTTAACAGAGCAGAGACTCAGTTATTATTAGATGCCCGGCTGTCACTGTATTTGAGTTAGAGTTTTTATTTCAGAAGTAATGGTTTATACTACATTATCCCAAAAAACATCAGTGGCTTCAAGTGATTCTCAGCCTCCCATTTTCCTTGCAAGGTGTCACCTTCATTGGGCTTTGTCACACAGTATGGAGTTCTGCACACCGTGTTCACGCAGTGCTCCGAGATTGTAGCCAACAATGGTCTGCCATTAAGGTCAATGACTCTGACCTGACAGCCAAAGCCATCACCCTGCGGGGGGGGGGACGTGGTGCAGGAGGCTGATGATTGGTGAACAGTGGTGGCTGTATCAAACCTGTCAACGATAAAGCTTTGAAAAGCTTCTCACCGCATGAGCAAATGTCAGGGTTTTTCTTGGCAGTGGATTGACAGCAAATAAGACGTATTTCTGTATCGTGTGAACGATTTAGCATTTAAATCAACAAATGTACAAATAGAAAATATAAAAAAAAAAAAAATATATATATATATATATATATATATATATGACATTTTAGGCCTTTATTTGTGACAGGACAGCTTATATATGAAAGTGGTGAGAGACAGGGAATCACATGCAGCAAAGGGCCGCAGGTTGGAATCGAGCCCTCGGCCACTGCGTCGAGGACTGAGTCTCTGTATATGGGTGGGGGCTCTACTAGGTGAGCTACTCAGGCGCCCTACTTTATATTTTTGATTAATAGTAATGCAGTTTATTTTGTAGATGATATGACATGTTGCAGCATTTGTGATTTGCTGTCCTTGACAACAGGACACACGGGGCGATGGAGTCGACTCGTTCTTAGGTATCAGAGTCCAAACTGTTTATTCCCAAACTGTATCAGGATTTTTAGAGGCAAAGAGACAAAGCAGGGTCGAAAAAAAACTCACAAGAAGCACACGGGAGCACTGACACAAACGGTACAAGACGAACTGGCACAGGACTGAGGAAAGGGGCAGGTATACATACACAGACACAGGGGAGACAATTGGACACAGGTGCAGCCCATTAGTCAGTCCCTCCAGAAAAACGCGATTATGCGATCGCATAATTCAATGCATAATGACCCAAAGTCCGCATATTTATGCAGGGGCTGCATTTTTTCAAAAACGCTGCACTTTCGCCGCATAAATTGCCGATTTCCACGCAAAATATGCGGGGCTTGCTTGATTTCATAATCCCAGCATTTTTGTTGCAAAAAAGTAACATATATCTTAGCAGAAAGTTGAAAAATGTTGCGTTTACTTCACACAAGAGCAGCCATTTTCCGCTGTTGCCATGGGAACGTTATGAAGTGACGTAATTGCGCGACGTGAACATCATGGAAAAGCTGGGTGTTGGGGGAATCACTTTTTTTTCTCTTTTTCATCAAACCGCAGTATTTGCAAGTCCCCGCAATTTTTGCCAGTTCCCGCAATTTCATCGCTTAAAATTGCATAAATATCCCGCATATTCCATTGCATTTTTTAAGAAAGCGTGCCGCATAATCAAGGATTTTTGCCCGCAACAATAACAAAAAAACTCATTTTTCTGGAAGGACTGATTAGGGGAGGGGCAGTAATCACTCATGGAGACCAGGAGGTGAAATGACCTGAAAAGAGACAAGACAGTGAGTATCAAAAAAAAAATAGGATGTGGCAAATGAGAAATTAACATGAAACAATGAAACCAAAACCAAACCTTATGAGTAGGAGCTAGACATGATGGTCCTCTGTAGTTTCACATCTCATGTCCACACATGAAGCATTCAGTCACGCAAAGCAAAAAAAGGTATCTAAACTTTCGTTTGAGCTCCACAACTTTGCTCCGGCATTAAAATTCTGCTGCTGCTATTTTTGACCGCACAAGTAACTATTAGGATGAACAAGGCAGCCAGGTTCAAGAAATTCAGAACCATCTGAAGTCTAGGGAAGGAGCAGTTGAAAGAGAGGCGCTGTCTGTCTGCAGCCAAGGTCCTGGGCAAAACAAAATGATTCTGATGGATTGCAAGGAGTAAAAACCTCTTCATCAGTCACAGCTGTTATATTATTCCAAAAACAGTCTTTTCCTGATGTTAATTAAAAACAGCCCTTAGCAGCGTACATTATCTATAAAAAATTACAGCGTATTCATAATATGAGGTGTGCCCGACTCGCCCATGAAATAGACTCACAAGATCAATGGCGGTAACAGCTATTGATCTGGCTGATTAAATACGTCTCAGTCATGAAGGTGGAATATACATCAAGCAGCAGAGTAGAAAGTTCAAGAAGGCGGGGGCGGGCTGAGACTTGGATTTGGCAATTCAACATTAACAAGGAAGATGGGGTCAGCGCGTGCAGTGAAGATCAGTTATTACGAGGGTACGACTAATGCGGATATAATTTGCATCATCGCGACGACACCTTGGCACCCAAAGCAAAAAGGCTCAGACGTGATTATCACCTCCGCTAGGCCCATTTTCATTCCACTCCTGCATGTGTTATCCACATATGGCAACCACTTCCCGGGGGCGGCGTGTTGCAAATGCAGAATATGTTCTTCATCTAGTTAGTTGAAAGGGGGTTTACACAGATATTATCGGTCGCTTAATTCCACCTGATCTCCCTCGCAGGCCTCGACACTTCATCTTGACTGTTGAGCCGGCAGCGAGACGCTTTAATATGCTCATTTTCAGCTTGTAACCGGCTAATAGTTTTCAGACTGGGTCACTCTGAATTTAATCAGCTGTAATGTTGGTGCTTAGCCGTAGATGAGCGTAGCCCTAAGGGACGTAACTTTGAGGCAGGAGCGAAACTCTTTAGTCAGACATCAGAATGCGTGTCAGGACAAATAGGCTGGAGTGAAGTATTTTGTTGTAATTCTTGATTCTCTTTTATGGCTTTGATTACTATTATTATTTTTATTACCTTTCAGGTCAGTCCCCTCCTTAGGTAAATTGAGGTATTTTTAGACTTTAGAACTCTCGGTGACCTTTCCAGGTTCTCATCTCTTGACTGTGAGGGGTATGTGGAGACAATTACTCATTGATGTAGTCCCAAGTTGGCTTCTGAGAATAGGGCCATTGTTGGCGCTGCCAAGTGACTGAGTTTATGTAAACAGGCTGACACAGAAGAACAGCAGAGTGAAGACGCTCCACACATAGAATAAATAGGAGTTGTCTTATTTAATTCCCTGTAAACCATCTGAGCTCCCAGGAGACTGGGTGTTACGGCATTTTGCCTTAAAATCCTTTTTTTCTTTTTGACAAAATCCCAGACAAAAACAGGCTGTTTTTTTTCTTCTAATGTCCTCACTTATTCATGACACACTTCCTCGCCCTGTAGCTGACGTGCAAATTACAATATTTCTGCTACTGTATTGGCAGATAGCCTATTTAGCAGCATTTGAGCGATAGATAGGATTTGAAGGGGGGGAGGGGAACTACATTTTTCCAAACAGGAAGAAATTGGATACATAATTCCTTTTTGTGTTACTTGCAGTGGAACTGTAGGGATTGACAATTAATATTAACGCCTCAGCAAACTTGAGAGACAAGGCCGTGACTCTCTAATGGACTGTGTAGTTATTACTGTAACACATCCAATAAATGCATCAGAGACACAAGTGCAATGCTGTACACTGTAATCAAACGTGGTTTGCAATCAGCCATTTCCTTATGTGAATTTCTGACCTATGACAGAATCATTTTCCAGCTAGCATTTGTCATTAATCATGATTATGTTTATTACCGTCACTATGATCCCCTATATTCCTTGTCTAATTACACTTCCAATATTGCAACTTGATAGCATCTTTTATCAGACCCACAACAAATACCACAACCTAAGTTTAGCCTATCTTTTGCTAAGACTAAGAGTTTACGTTTACATGCTGCCATTCCGAAATGCTGCTATTCCCTAACCCCTTACCCTAACCCTAAAGGAAAGAAAACTTGTCGGAGTGCTGGGACGTTTGAAAACAATGGACAATTAGACGTCAATGTCGGAGTGGGGGTATGTCGGAATGGATGGCGGAACCCAAAGTTTACAGCCTCGCTAGCAGTTTTTTTGAGGCTGTACTTAGGCCCTGCAGTGCTAAATGCTAACGTCAGCATGCTAACATGCGGACATTTAGCAGGTTATATGTTTACCATGTTCACAACCTTAGTTTAGCTTGTTAGCATGCTCATTTTTGCTATTTTGCACTAAAGACAAAGTACAGCTGGGGCTGATGGGAATGTAATTGGTTTTGCAGGTATGTAATCATAAAATTAAGTATTTGACAAATTACATTTTCGACCTGATGATGGCGATACACGAAAAGGTTAAGTATCAGAAAATGTATTAGAATTCATCCTGAGGGGAAAGGAAAGGAAACATTTCTATTAAAACCACAAAAGTCAACCTCATGGTGACGCTAGAGGAAAATTCAGGGGTCCACCAAAAGCACTTATTAGGGTACATCATCTGGGAACCATGAATTTTGTGAGAATCTATATTGTTGGCATTGATTATTGATGATGATATCTGACTGGATATGTGAAAACTTAAAAACTGTTCGCTCTAGATCAAAGGTTCAGGGGATCCCTAAAATATGTAAGATTCATCCTGTGGGAACTATGGATACCTTGATATCTGCACCAAATTTCATGGCAACACATCGGATAGTTTGTGAGACATTTTACTACAAACTCTCTGGGGATCATGCATGTATACATACTTGCATGGAAATTCATTCAATAGTTAGCTAGTGTGGTTCAAAAATGTCTAGTCTCCAATCCCAAGCCAAGATAACCCCTAATGACATCATCAGGGTTATTTTGTCAGACTTGACAAAGCCACAGAAGACATTACACAACTTGTTTTCACAACCGAGTAGTAGTTTCAGTGGCTATGATGATGACATGTAAAACTGGTTCAATGCACCTATTTTCTGCGCTTGCTAGTTTACAGGCATATTATACTCATAGCATTTTAAATCATTTGGGTTCAGCTTTTCCACAAAAAAATCAGTGACTGATATTTTTGAATTTTTTGTGTCGTCTGCCCATGTTCTAAAAATGTGCCTGTTAGGCACCTGTTGCGACTTCCCAGCACACCTCTGAACAGCAGTCTGCCGCACGCGAGCACACAGACACAGAAGGTGTATTTCCTGCTGGTCTGCTGCAGTCAGTTCGCTGCAGGAACACAAGTTGAGCGCTGACAAATTAAAATTCCCCATCCTCACATTTCCTTTTAAACCGCAAGCGGCAAATAAAGACACTTGCACTTTAGAGAAACAAAGAGAACCACCGGTGTACATTCACACCGCGAGTGTTGACTTTAACGAGGACAGAGGCTTTTATGGTTCAGCTCTAACCTCATTAAGAGTCATCCACACGGACATGTAGTGCACATTCATGCTTCACTGCAATTGCATTATCCTAAGACGGTACACAACAAACCCTCGGTCCAGGCAAACATTTCATTTGTGTGTTTGTACTGGAGGTGCGATAATCCATTAAGGCTGAGGCTGCTGTAGCAGGGAGCGGGTGTCTCAGTGGCTACAGCAGCTTTATTACTGAGTCTGAATTTAAATTCAAATGGGATTCAACCAAGTGAGTTTGCAACCTGCTACAGACGGAAGGATTAATGTCATTAGGCAGATGATGGATGGCTCAGAGTCAAAGAGTAATAATACAATAGATCATGACTAAATGATCATAGTAGGGAGCTGTCTTTGGCAGGTTAATTTTAGACGGTAGAAGAGGTATAGAGCTTAACAGTGCGGTTCCACAAGTGAAAATCCCATTGATTTTCTCCATAAGGATTTTGAGTATTACCCATAATGTCTAAACCATCAGAGGTAGACTGACCATGAGCTACGAGATCGTGTAGATCCTGTAGAAACAACAAGTCCGTATGATATCAACCTGGTTTTAGAAAAAAACATGGGTTACACTTTACTTCAAGATATCTACATAAGAGTGACATGACATTGTCATGAACACGTCATAAACATTATGGACAAGTCATTCTTTTAGTGAGTGTCATGTTTTTGTCATGACAAGTTATGGTTAGAGTTAGGGTTAGGGTTAGGGTTCATGTGTCATGACTGTGTCATGTCACTCTTATGTAGATACCTTCAAGTTTTATTCACAATGTCATGGAGAAGCACTACACTACCCACAATCCTAAGCGTAACAGCGGCGTCTCTGATTGGTGGGGCTCGCTGTCACTATGGAAATGTTTACCACACCCGCATACCCGTGAATGACTAGTGAGCTGCAACCACTAAAGTCTATGATTGTTTCTGTACACAGTCTTGTACCTTTGCATTTTTTTCTGTTTTCAAAATGTTTTTTTTGAGCGGAATCAAATGTTTTATGGTCACTAATAATCTGGTAGCTGGTTGGCTTGGTTCCAGGCTTGAAACTTGTTATATAAGCATTTTCTTAAATGTCAATGGAGCAATTGAATGGGGATAATTACTTCCGGAACCAGAGCTGTTAAAAAAGTGGGCGGTCACTCTTGAGCTCTCTATGCCTACTATTGCAAAGGAAAAACAACTATCTATTTTGTGAAAAATGAATATTTACTATCAAACAGACAGCAAAACCCAACAAAAGAACACCATAATAAGCCGAGGATAGGGGGAAGACTGTGTGGGAGACACCTCTGTGAAATTGAGTAGACACATATGAAAACTTGACGATACAAGCTTGTAAAAGGAGCAAGATATTTGAGAGATAACACCAGGTCAAGCATGGCTTGATTCATCCGATTTTTTTTGATTGTGGTTTTGTTGCATCTTGCATGATGAAACAGGGAAAGGAGCTCTGAAATCAAAGGCAAATTATGGATACAGTGAAGCACCGACGGCTACATGGCGAGGAGAGGCAGGCAGAACAGATGGAGGAACTTGTTCTGATGGAATAGCAGATATGTATTGTCACTCCGTTGTCAAAACAGCAGATGGAGGTGTGCTGCCAAGCAATAGTGACGTGCATCAACAGCAATGGAAATAAACTTTTCAGCTACTTGGTAGCCCTCGCTAAGGATTATACTTTGGTCATTACCTTATTGATTTCATGGGAACAAAGCCCCTCTTGGACAGTGGGCTGTTATGCTATTTACAAGTTAGTTTTCATATGGTTACCAAATGCTGTTATTGTGAAATTGAAAAAAACAAAATTGGAATAAATGCCTTTAGCTGCCATGACAGGCTGGATTGAAAATGTCCCAGGTTTCGCTGCATGACAATTGATTTTTGGCAATTTAATTATTTGTTACGGAAAAATAATTACCTAAGGCTCAATGTCCATTAACTCGCTTTTTAACTTTAACTTTCGACCATATAACATGGTCTTCATCAGCAGATGTAATTGGCTCAGTTGCCATGGAACTGCAGGCATTCAAACGTCCTTAACTCTGAACACCTCCAGGACAAATCCATCCATGCTGGGTTAAATGTTGAGGTTGACAGCTCATTCTAGACCATAGTAGAAAGTTCCAGAACAAGGGGTTGTTTTTGTCAACCTTTTCAAGTCAAGAATGAAATGTCAACTCCTTAACCCCCTTTCCCCTTATACTGAGTCCTAGCCCTGACAACCTTAACTTGCACGGCAGCTGGATTCTCACAATATCATGAGATCACACGAAAATCCGTCTCATCAGGCTTCAAGTAAAACCATTTGTGATGGAACAGCAGTGGACCAATCAGCGTCCAGCGAAGAGCTACTGGCAGCTTTAGGCGTGGTTTAGGTGTGTGTGACGGCCGCGAATGTTCGTTCAAAACAACAATGCCGATGATCGATGGATGGTTCATCCAATCACCTCACAGGTTTTTTGAAAGCACCTGCCCTTTTCCAAACGAAAAAATATGAAAATTGTATGTATTGTGATTTTTTTTTTTTTTTTGTAACGATTTATAAAATCTATTGTTTTCCCTTACAATAGATATTTTTTATTTATGTTTTTGTATCATCATATTCGTTTCCAGAAAAACAGAGCAAGAGCAGCAAATGCAGAATATCCATGTTATGTTCTTCTTTACATATGAAATAAATGTCAGACTGACTGACTGACATGTGATGTGCATTCTTCTTAGAAAACAATGTTTTTATCTCATGATATATATTCTCTAGAAGTGCATTATACAACTTTTGTTTTTGTCAAAGAAGGAAAAGAAAATTGCAATACTTCTAGAATCGCAATAAATGAAAATCGCGATACAGATCGAATCAGCACCCAGGTATCTTGAAATTGGGACAAAAGCTTATTGTCCCAATTTTATGTGCCCTAGTTTCCAATGACGGCTTCTCAGATGGGTCTGTGTAGCAATTTGTCAGGTTACAGACAAGCCTTTCCTGAAAAGCACTTGTTTGTACTTAGAGAAAGTTCTGATGACGCATACTGGCAGCTTAACTCTAACCCTAACAAATTAACCCACCCTTGACAGTTTTAGACTAGGCGGATAGCATTAACTTCCACTATACAATAGTAAGCCAGTATGTTGTGTGGCAAACAACAGTGGGATTTCGTCATTGTATGCAAGTCTAGTCTCTGCCCTCAGTCAACACCCCGTGCCCTCTGAAGGTGTTTAGAGTTCCCCCGCTGAAGGAGGGGCCTTTGATATTTTCAACATCCGTTGTAACCTTTACATGTTGCTTGCATGGTCACTACTCTCCTCGAGCCGTGTGGGCCTGTCGGTCCACTTTTAGCTCTTCCCTGAAGAAAATCATAGCTGTCAGGTGCAGGAGATCGAGAAAAGAGGCTGAAGGTGAGGGGGCTAACTGCAGGTGTGTGTGTGTGTGTGTGTGTGTGTGTGTGTGTGTGTGTGTGTGTGTGTGTGTGTGTGTGTGTGTGTGTGTGATGCGTCAGAGGAGGGTGGGGGTGAAAAAAAAGATAGGGACGAAGGAACAGAGGGAAGGGAATGAACCAATAAATGAGAGCAAATGAAGATTGATGGATCGTGCTTACATTTTTATTAAATAGCTCATTTCTGTATGTTATAGAGGCTTCGCTAACATCCTCCGTCGGTGCGACACCAGCGGAATAGATATCAGTTCATCTGTCCGTCGGCTTGTTTATCAGCTTGTTGGTCGGCCTGCTGTGTATTCCCTCGTCGTCAGCGGCGCTGACGCTCCAGCCGAGCCAGCCCTGATATGACACACTAGGTTAAAATCACTCAGAATCAAACACATTGCCTTTATCACATCGACAAAGGTAAGGGAAAACACTTGAGCAGTTTGCATATTTCTGTTCTGTGTGTGTGTGTGTCCTCTCGTCTCTGTGGCGACTGGCAGCAGGATGGATGCTGGGTCTTCTCTGAGCTGTTCTCTCGCAGCGAGGAGTCAAGTTGTGTGTTTTTTGGGCGACGGGTAATTATGACATTTATTTTAGTCACCGTCGTCCCAGGAGGAGCCTGTCAGTGTTTGGAAACACATGGCAGCATGGGGGCGCAAAACATCATTTAGCAAACCTTGACTGGAAAGCTCTTGTCAGTCCTGTAAGCCAGCTCTGCTGCTAACCTGCCAACCCTAACCCTCTTGGCTGTGGTCGAAAGCTCCAGATCAGGTGAGTATGGGGACCAAGAGTTAGATATTGTTTTGTCAAGTGCTAATTTGCCAACCTACCCCTCTAAAGCCCGGGACACATGGGGCAGATTATCGGCCATTGGACAGTCTGGCGAGGTCAGTGACTCGAGGCTGTTCGGTGTGTCCCGTGCCGTCGTCAGTCTGGGGGGCTGTCGGCGTTCATTTTGGCCGACCTGACATGTTCGGTCGGCGGCAGGGCAGTCGGGACTCACCCGGAAATGGCGAGCAGAATGAGGTGACTACAGTCTCTCAAAATCTGATGAAAATCTTTTAAACTGACCTTTGTTGATCTGAAATGAAGACAGATTCAGCAACTGCACGGCCTATTTCTCGCTTAAAATGTTTTCAGAAACATGTTTCAGTGAACTATTTTAGTACAATATGAGATCGTATTCTGAACGTCTGGCTCTGAATTTCCGGAGAAAACAAACCCATGTGACACATTCGTCCAATCAGTTGCCAGTTTCATTTCTTGGGCAACAACACAGAGTAGCGCCGCCTGCTGCTATGGAGACGTATTACGTTTCTCAAGTTGGTGTCGCCTCATTGTGTTCCGAGGCAGATTTTTGGACCTCGGGGACCCGACTGATCATCTTCACTGGCTTTTCTGCCGAGGGTCGGCCGTCTGGTTGGTGTGTAACCACTTTAAGGCTACATTTACGTTGCAAAATTTTGGTTTTCAAGCGGAGTTCTGAGCCAAAGGGATCCCCGTAATTAATATCTGTTTAAACTAACACGCCAAAACCGCATAGCCCATAAACATTCTCGTATACTGGGCATGCGCGTGCCAAGGTAAACATAAGCCGGCACGTATACTCCGCCCGTTGCTTGTAGTTGCCATTGTAATGTTTATAGCTTAGTCTCAGAGAACGAGACGTCGTGACCAATAAGACCCAATCAGGAGGAGAAACGTTGGCATCAGTGTCGGTGTGGCCAAAGGTCTCCGTTTGCGGCCGTTGAGACTGCAACCCAACCCCGCAGATTCCAAACCAAAACGGGTCAGAAGAGTTTTTTTTTTAATTTCTCTGGTTCAGGGGATCTGAAACCCCATCTTTTAACGGGCTACACCTGCAGCGCACACACGGCGTAGGATTGTCACAGGCGAGACGGTGAGCTTTTGCTTTGGGATTGTTGTTATTTCTTTGTTTTTGGAGCCTGCACAGCGCTGTGAAACGGTAAATCTACTTTCAGCTGTTATCAAAGGACGCAGATGAGGGAAACAAGGAATAAGAAAAGAAACTCAAAATGAGACTGCCAATACGCTCACTGACATTAGTCATTAAAGTCAGAGAGCTGTGACGTCATCGCAAATGATTTGCTTAAAGCTTAGTGGTTGTTGGTTGCAGCCACAGACTGTAGAAAATTGCAGCGAGGGAGAGATTTCTAAAGCAAAACTTGGAGGAGCAGCTTGTCACTAAATTGAGAATAGCTGGTCCACCTTATAGCCCGCCCACCTTATGTTTGTGAAACTGTGCTGAAGTTGTCGCTAGCTTCGTGGCTAACCCATTCAATTTAACCACCAGGTAATAAGCAAGACACGGAGAAGACAACGAGCAGATGCCCCATCCCTTGAGTCGGCTCGTCCAGATGCCCTCCACATTGTTTTTTACGTTCACATGCTTAGATTCTGCGCAAAAACGCTTAGGCGCTGTGCAGTGTCGTAACACAATTGCCGATTAAAATATATCTGTTCATGGATGGGTATCCATTACAGTTTTATCCACGTTACATTTAGTAATGTTTATTCATGCAATTCTGATGAAATAGCTGCAGTTTTCCCCACATAATTACGTTTTCCTGATTCGATTTGTATTGGTAGTTGACCAGTTAGCGAGCATGCAAGCTAACATTAGCCAGCAGCTTAAACCACAATGTCACAATATATTTCACGTCACTTTTTGGATGTTTTCAGCACCGGGGGGGGAAAAGGGTTTGTTGATACGTTACTCAATACCGCTGAGAGTCTTACTTCACGGCTGGGACTGCCCACCGAGTATCTTCGGGGCTGGCCGCCGAGTATCTTCATATATGATAACGGCCGAGGATACGCCTACATCCATGGGATGGCTGCCGGGTGTTGCTGCCGGAATTCTCCCAACCTTCACCGTTTGTCCGCAGGACAGTCACCATTAGTTGTCAAACTTAACTGTAAAGAAGACCGCTAAACGCTAAAGGGGGGAGAATTTCAGCACAACACCGCGGCGAGCCGGACCTGGACGCCTGGGGCGATATGGTCTGTTTCCCCCGACGGAACATAAAACTTTCTTTTTTGCTGGCTGGGTTCGGATTGCTCTAAGTTAATAATAGTGTCTGGCTGCTGGCTAACTGTGGATGTGTCGTGTCCCCGGGGCTGTTGTCCGCTCTCATCCCGACTGAAGTCCCTTAGCGGCAGAGAGTGAGGCAGAAAAACCAGGGTGGGATAGCTGGCTAAATTAGCAATAGATTTGTCTTCTGTCTATACAGCTTACGTTAACGCTAGCTGGTGAACGTAATCGTGGGTTAGCCCAGTGCTGTTTAACATTAACTTTAACTTGATCAAAATAATTATACTTAAAATAACTTGATGAGCGTGTTGATGTGCATGAGCTACTTGTCAACATAGCACATAACATTAAGCTGGATCGATTGATATTGAAATGTATCAATAAATAAGATCTCTGCTGTATTACTGTGTTGTAAGTGGCATGTAATCAAAATGATGCTGTGTGGCAGAAAGCAAGCTGTATTACAGTTACTGAGTATTATTCTTTCTGTGACACTGTATGATTTACGATTACTCTCAAACTTATCATCTTGGTGCCCGTGTTTTGATGGAAGTTAGAGGAACCAGAGGGGTTAAAAGGTTATATGACGCCACTGACAGGCGACTAAAGGAAATGTCCCGTGTCGTTAAAATAAAATAACAGATTTCTCTGGGTTTGAACGTTGTTGGAAACATTTGGGATAGTGCCTCAAACTCAACAACTCAACAAAATATATAACATACATATAGCCTTTTAATGCAGACATTTTACATATTGTGCCTTTAAACTTGTAATGGGGCTTTTTTATTCGGCAGTGTTGCTGCGTTCAAGATCTAAATACTTCCTTCACCAACTTACCACGCTGCTGCTCTCATCGTCCCCTTTTGGAGATGCTTCTTCCTCTAGCTCATAACTATTGCCAACTTAATTGTTGGCAGACACTTTTTTCCTGTTGAAAAAGTACCTCTGAGTGTTTTCTTCATATTTGTAGTGTGTGTGCATAATTAGCTATGAAGCTACAGCAAATGAAGCCACTTTTGTTCTCTGAGTTCGTCCTTCACACAGCGCTTCCCTTCATGCCCGGTGCCGTTTTAAAGGGCTACATCTGTTACCTGGAAGAAAGCACTGCATGAAAGATTAAAGCGAGGGAACAAAAGTCTCTGTACTCTGTAAACACCACAGATTCCATGAGAGTCTGAAACATGACATGACCCCATGTCTGCACTCTTGCTTTGCAAGATATAATAATAATAATAATAAATTGAATTTATATAGCGCTTTTCATGGACTCAAAGTCGCTTTACAGGGCAGGGTAGATTATAAAAACATAACAAAACAAAATGAGCAAACAAAACAAGTAGAACAAAACAAGATACAGATGAAAAAGGGAGGGGGGCAGGTGGACTATGGGTAGGCTGAGGTGAAGAGATGGGTCTTGAGGCGGGACTGGAAGATGGTGAGGGACTCAGAGGTGCGGATCTCTTGGGGGAGGGAGTTCCAGAGCCTGGGAGCTGCTCTGGAGAAGGCTCTGTCCCCAAAACAGCGCAGGTTGGACTTTTGGATGGAGAGGAGACCGGTTGAGGTGGATCTGAGGGACCATGAGGGTTGGTAGGGGGAGAGGAGGTCAGTGAGGTATGAGGGGGCCAGATGGTGGAGGGCTTTATAGGTGAGGACCAGGTTTTTGTAGGTGATCCGGTGGGAAATGGGATGCCAGTGGAGTTGTTTTAGGACTGGAGTGATGTGCTGCCAGGATTTGGAGCAGGTAATGAGGCGGGCGGCTGAGTTCTGGACCAGTTGGAGTCGGTTGATGTTGGTAGAGCTGATGCCGAGGAGAAGTGAGTTGCAGTAGTCCAGTCGGGAGGAGATGAAGGCGTGAATGAGTCTTTCAGCAGCGGGGGGTGTGAGAGAGGGTCTGATTTTGGCGATGTTGTGGAGGTGAAAGAAGGAGGTTTTAATGACTTGACGGATGTGAGGCTCAAGGGAGAGGGTGGAATCAAAGATAACGCCAAGGTTGCGGGCCTGGGGAGATGGGGAGACAATGGTGCCGTCGATGGTGATAGTGGGGTTATTGGTTTTGCTGAGTGTGGATTTGGAGCCAATCAGAAGGAATTCTGTTTTGTCGCTGCTGAGTTTGAGGAAGTTGTGTTGCATCCAGGTTTTAATAGCTGACAGACAGGAGTTGATGTGGGAGAGGGGAGGATTGTGGGGGGATTTGGTGCTGAGGTAGATCTGGGTGTCGTCAGCATAGATATGCACCGATGTGATTATTTTTAGGTATACAGTAAATGTTCCTGCTCAGATGTGGGTGCACACTGTATACCATACCAACCTCTGGTTGTATGTGCTAGAATATTTTTGTCCTGCTGTGTTTTAGTACATCACTGGGGGCAACAATATCAATTTTTTTTCTGTTGTAAATCCACCCCAGGTAACATACAAGCAAATGTTTCTGTTGATTTAAGTTGATTAATCCAAATTAATTATTCAACCTGTTCCAAATGACTCGTGTTCGTTCAGTTTTAGCGGTTGTAAAATAGCCTTTATCAGAGATCCAACTCACTGACTCAAGTTTCCTCTGGTCTACTTGCAAGCATTATGCAGAAATAAAAAACGATCATTATTGTTGTTTCGAGGGGTATTTTTCCTTTTATACCTCTTTTTTTGAGTGTTGCTAGAACTTATTTGGGGTTGTTGACTAACCTCAAACAATCAAACAAAAGTCACTAATTTTTAGTAACACTGATTGTGTAAAATGTATTTATTTATTTTTTTAGTTAAACATGTTCCCTCAGGGTGTGACGTGGTTGTTTATTACCGTCCCAAGTCTTGCATATCTTGACATAGTAATTTACTAATTGGAGTGTGAAATTAGAGGGAGTCTTCGGTTATAAAATGCCATTGCACAAATAGGGAGGAGAGGATCAAAGATTTATGGTTCAAAAGTGCTGTGTTACCAGAAAAAAAAAAAACCTCAGTGTAATTTCCATCTCCACCTCCTATGCCCATATAGTCTAAACCTAATTCTCTTTTTCTTTTACAATCCCCATAATGATTGTAACAGGCCTCGGAGCCCATAAATCTGAACAGTAGGGAAACTAAGTGTCCCATCATTATGCAGCCTCCACCTATCCGCTCAAAGAGCATCCATGTATGGCCCCCAGGACAGCAGTGCCACTTGTTTAAATCCAATCTCATTTCAGTGAGCTCTTCATCACTTTTCCCCCTCCTGCACCTAATGACATCCCCGTGCCATATTGTCGTCTTATGTGAAATGGGGACAAGCTCAATTACTCTTCCGCTTGACTAATGGTGATGACTGAGTCAAGTTGACGGAGTCATTTTCAGTTGAGGTAATGTTGTTGTTGGCACGTGCTCCCTGAAGAAGTTATGAAGTCTTCCAGGAGGCTTCTGTTGGATGGCTTTCACCTTGGCAGGACTGGGGTTCAAGTGTGCGTCTGTTCATGTCTGTAAATAGATGAAATCACAAAGCCATTCATTCATATTACATGACACTGATCTGATCACAGCTCAGTCCATCAGGAGACGGACAAGATCTTTTTTTTAGGGCTGGGCAACGATTAAAAGTTTTAATCGCGTTTAATCGCATGATTTCCCTGATTAATCGCGATTAATCGCATTGTTATACGCAAAATCCAATAATGAATTCAAAAGTAGTGTATAGCGCAATTTTATTTTAAATGTTCTGCCATATGAACGAAAGTGCCATAACATTTGTTCTGCAAACACTTACCATCAGCATTTTGTTTATACAGTAGCAGTTAAATAAAATATTTAGTGTAAATCTCAACTTAAACAATGTAATCAAAGCAAATACAAAATTAAAGCTTATTGTATAGCATTAATGTTATCCTGTTTGTTATATATAAAATTAAACTGCCCACAAAATCCTGAGCCACAATCATAACATTAAAACAGGCAATTTCTGATTTTTTTTTCTTTTATCAGGGAGTAGCATAACCAGTCTCTGTTCAGTACCAAATGTCCCTGTTAGAGTGAGGTGAAGCACAAACGTTTCAGCATAATGCCTCTCCTCTGTTTTCATTACAGTCAGAGCATGTGAATGCAGCGCCCACTGTTCATCAATATAATGCACTGTAACTCCGAGGTAATTACGGTTACCCAGTGATGTCCTGTAGTCCCCAGTGAGAGTAACATGTTGTAAAGGTGTTGGGGCGCCTTTTGGGAGCCCTCTCTTTTAAAAAAAAACCTTTTTTTTTTTGTGGTGGTGGCGGGGGGGGGAATTTCATACCTGCCATATTTGTTGCGATATCCTCAGACCGACGCTCAACAACACTTACTATGGGCTCACCCACTTTGTTAGCTTCTGTTGCCTTTGTTAATCCATACTTCTCCCACTCGCTGCATCTAAAGTAGTCTACCGAAGCCTTGCGCCACTGTTTGTTTTGTTGAATGATTTGCTGGTATCAACGGTGTGTATTGCATTTAGGTGATATTTCAGACTGGAAGTACTACGGTGATAAGAAACTTCAACTTTGCAGTGGTTCCAAATAACTTGGGTTCTGTTGACTGCGCCGTCTGGAAGAACTTTAAAATGAAAATGGCCATACAAAAGTTCTGTACCCTTCTCCATGTTCGTTGGTTTGTTTATCCGCTTTTCCTTTCCATTTCCTGTAAGCGCGGCAGCAGTCAGCACAGACTTTTTCAAAATAAAAGCCTGTGAGCAACAGACTTTTACAATAATAAAAGAAATAATAAAAACGGCGTTAATGCGTGATAAAATAATTGTTGCCGTTAATTAATTAATGAGTTGACGCGATAATAACGCGTTAACTTGCCCAGCCCTAATTTTGTTGTTCCTCGACAATATGTAACACAGTGGAGAAGGAAGTATTCAGATCCTTTACTTATGTAAAAGTACTAATACACTGTAAAAAAGCAAGTAAGTAAAAGTCCTGCATTGAAAATATTACTTAAAGTGATTTCGGAGTAATTTCACCCTAGGCTGCTTTGCACTTTGACCTCGAGCCAAACACCTCCCCAGAAGCTTTTTTCCCTTGTTATAACGTTGGTCGAGTTAGCGTTATCAGCTGGTTAACTTAGTGCAGGCACTAATGGATCCACGTTTGTATCATGTAAAGTACCCCACTAATAATGCCCGGAATGATACCAAACTTCTACAGTAGTACAAATAGTTTCTATACTTATAAATCGAGGCATTAGAAAGTTTGTAACTACACCAGAAGTATATTTAAATAACACTTGCCTGATGGATACTCCTCTCGACTGCTACCGCGCGAGATCCTGCGACATCACGCACAGAGCACAACATCTATTGCTTTTAAACCGCAGACGGGATATATACAACTGTGTGGCATCTTGTCCTATCGCCTCACGCTGCAGTAGCTGCTTCTGCTGTTCACTCGCTTCTTGATTCTTCTTTACCAGTAGTCTCTTCCGGCAATAGATGTTGTGCTCTGTGCGTGATCTCACGGTAGCAGCCGAGAGGAGTATCCAGGCATCATTAGTGGGGTACTTTACATGATACAAACGTGGATCCATTAGCGCCTGCACAAAGTTAACCAGCTGATAACGCTAACTCGACCTACGTTATAACAAGGGAAAAAAGCTTATGGGGGGTTGTTTGGCTCGAGGTCATGGTGCAAAGCAACCTAGGGTGAAATTACTCCGAACCATCACTTTAAGCTTGCTCTTGAGGGAATTACTGTAATTGTTGGGGCTTTGTAAATTATAGAGTGTGGTCTAGACCTACTCTATCTGTAAAGTGTCTCGATATAACTCGTGCTATGATTTGATACTATAAATAAAATTGAATTGAATTAAGTAAAAGTATTTAAGTGACGTGTAAGCAAATGCTTGCTCGTGGAAAATTGTCGGGTCTTTGTAAATGATAGTGTGGTCTAGACCTACTCTATCTGTAAAGTGTCTTGAGATAACTCTTGTTATGATTTGTTACTAAAAATAAAATTGAATTGAATGAAGTATCATCAGGAAAATGTACTTAAAGTGTTAAAAGTAAAAGTAATCAATGCAGAAAAATCTTCACATTTTACAAACTGGAAATGATCAAAATTGTCATCAATCAACTAAGTGTTACATTTCAGCTGTACTTGTAGGCCTATATATTGATAGGTAGTTTAACTTATAATAAAACATATATATAACAATATTTTATAAACTACATGTGTTTTGTGTGCAAAAATCTTAATTGGTAAAGTAACTAGTAACTAAAGCTGTCCAGTTAATGTAGCGGAGTAGAAGTAGAAAGTGGCATGAAAAGAAAAGACTCAATTACCTCAAATTTGTACTTAAGTACAGTACTTGAGTAAATGTACTTAGTTACATTCCACCACAGTGTAACAAACAGACCGTTCTCACCCAGAAAACAGCCGTATAGGTCGATTGTGCAAGCAGGTTTTAACGAACCATATTTACGTTTGCTTTTAAAGGGCAACTACCGTTGTTATCAACCTGGACCCTATGTTCCTATGTGTTTGTGTCTAAGTGACTGATGAGAACAACAATCTTTGACATTAGTCCAGTATTAAGAGAGATCGCTGCAGTTGGCAGCGGTGAAACAAGCTACAATGTAGTTAATAGGACAATTGTCCAGCTTGTTTTTACCTTCACTAAAGTGCTTGTTTTGCCGCTGACAGACTCAGATTAATATTCTAATTGTCTAAGTGTTACTTAGACACATAAACATAGGAAAATAGGGTCCAGGTTGAAATCAACGGCAGTTACCTTTTAAGCGACTACCTCTAGTCACCGTTATAATTATCACGGGAGCAAACAGGAAAGTAAGTTGACAAAGTGCAATGGTACGTCCCTATGGGCATTTTTTGATGGAAGGGATAGCCCTGCTTCCCAGCATTGGACACTTGGTGGGCTCGCCACTAGCAGTTATCAATTTATCTTCAATGACCAGTGATAAGCAAAGAAAACACCCTCCTACAGCCGCGACGGCTGCACCTGATTGGATGAACGCTTCACTCGTGGGCTGTCTGCTCCTAGATTTCAAAAAGAGACCAACATGGTGGCTCATTTGGAAACCTATGCTTATTTTACAAAAATAGTTCACCGAAATGTGTTTCTGAAAACATTTTATGCGAGAAATAGACCATGAAGTTGCTGAATCTGTCTTCATTTTAGATTGAAAGGGTCAGTTTAAAAGATTTCTGGGAATTTTCGAGAGGCGGCAAGTCGAGCAGCACGCCCCTGATTTTGCACAAAGTAGCCTGGACCTCAACTTTATGCAAATGAGGAGCTGGCAACTCCACGCCCCGGCTCTTGAAAGTCGCTGTAGTTACGTTTGCAACGTCGTTACGTCCAAGCCAATCCCTGATGTTTTCCGAACCCTAACTAAGTATTTATGTTGCCCAAACTCACAATCTAAACTTTTATTCTATAGATTTATCTATAGATGAATAAATATATGTATACACCCTAGGTGACATCGTTTTTAGTGCCTCTGTGGATATCAAGTTATGGGACAGCCGTAACAGTAACAAAAATGTGTAGTAATAATAGTCAAGATGTGTCACCTGCCTGTGAGTGACACAGGAAGAGATCATTTGAGAGTAGATGAAAGCTACTACTATGGTCTACCCTCCAAATTGAAAATAATTCTCTACAAAACCCACACGACTGCAGCTGGACCTCGGTTACCCTGTGTGTCCGAGTTGGTGTAAATAGTGGGGGCTGTCTAGTCTTTGTCTTTTTTATGCTTGTCCTGAAAAGAATGAAACAGTTCTGCCTTTCATAGCTGCACAAAGAATTGGATAAATATTTCAGGGGCAACAAAACTGGACTTTGTTTCCTTTTCTATTCTTCTGGAAATGCCTCCCAGGGATAGACAGGAACAGGTGCAGGCACATCTGGATAAGCTGTCCAAGTCAGAGTCTTAAATATGGGGGTGGGTGTCAGCAGTCAGCAGAGTGAGTCTGGTAAATCGTAAAAGGCTCTGTCTAGGAAAACGGGCAAGTTACTTTGGCTGCTGAGTTTGTGACTGGAAAAGGCTCAGGGGACAACTGAAACACACTGCTGCCTGTAGTTCCCATTCTGTTCCAGTGCTGTTCTCACTAACACATACAGTATGTGCTCAAACACGTTCTCTCTTCAAAACCCAAACCCAACTAAAATAATGCGCTGACAGCCCCAAGAACGGGCCTCTCAGAGAGACCCGCACAGTCCCCTTCAGTCCCTTCAACATGCAAACATTTAATCCACTCTAATGATGCAAATGTATGCTGTTAATTATTTCTGGCGGAATTGTATCCTTGCTAAACGTTTTCAGAAATGCAATGGGGACATTAGGGGGGGAGGGCGAGGGTGGGGGGGAGACGTTATTCAAGATTTCCTTTTTTTCCCTTCCTTCATTCATTCTTTTACATTTGCATCGACTCCATGAAACAAATTTGCATTTCCCATTTTGTAACATTCCTAATGTGGGGGATATTGTTGTCTATGGCTATAGATTTTGGTATTGAAGAGTCCTCTTTAGATAAGCTGTTTTAATTCAAGTCATATTTAATAGGAAGCAGTAAGCCTGCATCCCTGAGTGCTTTGTTTTCAGGATCTTTCTCTGTCATTGTAATCCTCAGCTGACACATTTTTGCCTGCTAAATATGATTCTTCATTTAAACCTCTGATATGGACATATACGGACTCTAAATGGATGCCACAACGTCATACAGAGTAACCTGTTCACTGGCAAAGAAGCTATTTTTGTCACAGTGTGATTGTATTCAAGAGCGGTTTCAGCCAGGGACACTTTCTTCTGATTAAACGTCCATTATGTTTAAGCTGTAGACCTTAGTCGACTGTGTAGCACTGCTGAGATTTAGCAAAAGTAGCATTTATTACTGGCTATGAGGCGGCTCATTTACTTATTACTTAGAGTCCAAATTAATTCATAAAAGTTTTCCTTTTCAGTCAAAAACCATTGTCAAATTGATTCAGAAATGTACTGTTATTTTCATAGTAAGAAACAAGTGTGCAGCTATAGTAAGACTGCTTCAGGTGGCATTTAATGATGCATTCAGAATCTTTCTCAAACTGCCAAGATGGACAAGTGCGAGTCATATTTTTGTGACTAGTAATGTTCCCACCTGTCATGCTGTGTTGAGAAATTTTATGTATGTGTCGCTGTGCTCATATTATGCTTTTTGGCTTTTTCCCTTTCCTTTATTGGGTTATATTTCTTTTTTGTGCACGTTATACTGTAGGTTTACAAAGTGAAAAAGCCTTTACTTTACTTCAGAGACAAACTTTGTAACACGTTATAATGCTCGCCTAGCTGCTAGTGTGGCACGTCCTTATACTCTGCTTCTGACTGGCTAGTAGTCCTTACCTAGGTACTGTCAGGGCACGTCCTTATACTCTGCTTCTGACTGGCTAGTAGTCCTTACTTAGGTACTGTCAGGGCACGTCCTTATACTCTGCTTCTGACTGGCTAGTAGTCCTTACCTAGGTACTGTCAGGACACGCCCTCATACTCTGCTTCTGACTGGCTAGTAGTCCTTACCTAGGTACTGTCAGGGCACGCCCTCATACTCTGCTTCTGACTGGCTAGTAGTCCTTACCTACAGTGCCTACAAAGTACGCCCCTTGCGCTTCGACCTTTTGCCACATTTCAGGCCTCAAACATAAAGATATAAACTGTAATTTTTGTGAAGAACAACAACAAGTGGGCCCAATTATGAAGTGGAACGAAATTCATTGGCTATTCAAACTTTTTAACAAATAAAAACTGAAAAAGTGTGCAAAATTATTCAGCCCCTTTACTTCAGTGCACAAACTCTCTCCAGAAATCAGTGAGACTCTGAACCAATTACTAATGTGAAAATAGAACCAGCTGTGTGTAACAGTCCATAAACTCCTGCTCTGTGATAGTCCAGAGTCCATGTAAAGCAGAGAGCATCAGAAACAAGGAACACACCAGGCAGGTCCGAGATACTGTTGTGAGAAGTTTAAAGCCGTTGGATCAAAAATTTCCCAAGCTTTAAACCCCAAGGACACTAGCATATATGAATGGAAGAGTACAGACCACTACAAATCTACGAAGACGGCCGTCCCTCTAAACTTTCAGCTCATACAATGAGAAACTGATCAGAGATGCAGCCAAGAGGCCCATGATCACTCTGATGAACTGCAGAACCTACAGCTGAGGTGGGACTCTGTCCATGGACACAATCAGTCAGATACTGCACAAACTGGCCTTTATGGAAGAGTAAAGAAAGCCATTTCTTAAATCCATAAAAGTGTCGTTTAAAGTTTGCCAAAAGCCACCTGGGAGACCACCAAACATGTAAGAAGGTGCTGTGGTCAGATGAAACCAAAATCAAATTTTGGCAACAATGCAAAACGTATTTGGCTAAAAGCAACACCGCTCATCACCCGAACACACCATCCCCACTGTCAAACATGTGTGCGCATATGTTTGCCTGCTTTTCTCAGCAGACAGAAATGGTTAAAATATGGGAAAAGCAAATCAGGACATCTGAAAAACGATGGAGTCTGCAAAGACCGAGACTGGACGGAATTTGTCTTCCACAACAATACAAACATACAAAATCTACAATGGAATGTTCACAAAAACATATCCAGGTGTTAAACCAAGTCAACAGACCTGAACAACGAAACTGTGGAAAAACTAAACTCTGTTCAAACCTCTCCAACCTCACTGAGCTCGAGCTGTTTTGAAGAAATGGCAAAATGCAGCTAAAACTGATAGAACATACCCCACGCTTAACACAGAAACAAACTTATGAATTTGGTATTAAAACAATATTTCGTCACCATATCCTGTTGTTGCCACAAAAAAACAGAATGATGAAATTGGCAAAAGAGAAAAGTCAAGGGGCGAATACGCAAGGCACGTGGGTACGCGCGCCCCTCATACTCTGCTTCTGACTGGCTAGTAGTCCTAATCTAGGTACTGTCAGGGCACGTCCTCATACTCTGCTCATACCCTTACCTAGGTACTGTGCATGTGCGACTCCCAACAAAGATGGAACAGAAGTGTGATGCCTCACTCTGTAGCTAAAACCGAGAGCTCAACACACAGGGTGAAAAGAGGAGCTGCAGCAATGTGCAGTACAACAAAAATATGGTGTTTTTTTTTTAATTAAAGCACAAACATATTCTGGTACAACCTCTAAATACAATTATGAACCTGAAAATGAGCACTTTAAAGTAGCTATATGTCATAAGGAGGTCATATAGTCGCGATCAATGTTTTGCTCAGAAAGAAAATCATTAATTTACTATAAGATAATAAGTTACAGATGCATCGTTGCATTTCAAGTGCTACATACGGTAACTTAGATGTCTCGTGAGTAGTGGTGCACGATATATCGGCCGCCGATATAATATCGGCCGATATGGTAATTTTTTTACACATCGGTATCGTTCCGATGTCAAAATAGGGCCGATGAATAGGGCCGATGTGAATCATTCCTGTGTATTTGACGTGTGTGAGAATTTAGATCTAAATCTGACCTGTGGAGGGCAGTAATATGCTTAACAGCGTCTATACTGCCGAAATCAGAAGGAGAAGAAGCAGCAGCAGCAGCGAGTCTGGGGGCGGGGATGTTGGTTTATATGTCAATGGTTTTTGCAGACGGAATCTGCCGGGTAAGTGGAACACTGGGAAATTTAGTAGACCACCGGCCCTCGGTGGGCGGGGGAGAGATGAATGTTCGGAAATAAGAGGTTGCTGCGGCCCGCCGTACAGGTTAGTTTGACCAGCGGGCAGCAGCGGGCAGCAGCGGCGGCAGCCGGAGAGGGCAGTGGCCGGAGCGGGCAGCCACGGCGGACGGAGCGGGCAGCAGCGACGGCCGGAGCGGGCAGTGGCCGGAGCGGGCAGTGGCCGGATCGGAGCGATCATGGGGGGACATTCTCAGCGGTGAAACGCAAACGGTGGCTGGAGTATAGCTAACCTAGCTAGGTGGAAAGCTAACGCTAGCCAGCCACCTGTTCCGTCAATGCTGCTTGCAAGTGTCTGCTCATTAGACAACAAACTGGACTACATCCAACTTCAACGAAACTCCCATCGCGAGCTCAGAGACTTCTGTTTTTCTTGTTGTGGAAACATGTTGCTGGGTAAGAGTGGAGATGGGCTGTATTAACACGGGCTTTAATTAGCTGCTTGTATCCAACGAAATGCTAACTGCTGGGGGAGTTTGTGACTAGTAAATGCCGACCATTATACATTTCACGCAAATTTGTGTTTATAATCGGCTACATTTAGCTATTGCACACACACGTAAAGTTCAGCTAACGCATACTAGCATTAGCGCTTGGTGGACTGTAAACACCTGTTTCGTATGTCGTTTTTATATATTTTAAATGTGTAACCATTAGAATTTTGTTTTCGTGTATTTGGTTGAAATGACAATAAAACACATTTGGGTTGAGTTGAATGCTGCCTCACTGTCGGTCTGTAAACGGTAGGCATGGCTTGGGAGTGGAGTCTAGCGAGCGAAGCAAGTGCATTCTGGGATTTGGTGTCTTTCATCCATATGAGCCAAAAACACATTTTCTGGCTTATCTCGGCCTAGAAGGCACCAATTTCTATAATTTTGAGGGTTAGGCCTAACCCTAAAGTACTTGGAAGTTACTGTACTTACAGTTCAGAAGACTGTAAAAGTCAGTGTCTGTTCAGTCCAGTTTGTTCTGGCTCCATTTTCACATTTTACCTTTTTCAATACTTTTTGGCTTTGGCCGTTTAAGGCCTACTACTGTACTTTAAAGTTTTGAACTGTTGTACAATGTTCACAGAATACAGTGACTTGGTCTCAAGTGAGTTAGATGTTTATTGTGAATACTCTTGGCTGGTTGGCTTATTCATAGTGTGAATTGAGGACACACTTGTATCCTACAGAGATATCGACATCGGTAAATATCGGTATCGGCCATAACAGAAATATTAATATCGGTTATCGGTATCGGCCACAATTTTCACATCGGTGCATCACTACTCGTGAGATAAACCAGTTATCACTGTCACTGTGTCACGAGGCAAAGTTGCAACAAATGTAGTAATAATTTAGATTAATATTTTTTTTTCATTTCATGAAAGCCAAGGACACTTTACACAAGTACAGGGGGACAAGGTAAGAGAAAATAGTAGGCCAACACAAACACAGACTAAAATGAATAAAACATCCACGCTAAATGGAAAGGGGGACTTAATTTAATCTAGGCTACAGACGTACAACCACATCACACATTGTAAAGTTATTTTATCAATGAAATAGACATATTACATACCTGAGGGACAATTCAGGGTCGGTTTTGAATCATTTACAATCCAGTAATTGTCTCCATCTGTTAAAGCCCGACCGAGTGTGACTCACGTTATCACCCTGTCATTCGCTTTTATCTTTTAGTTGTTCTTCGTTAAATGGCCTTCTTTCCTGTGATGGTCCTGCCCCAGTATCAGTCAGACAGCAGATAACTTCTAAAATAATATAATAATTTTCACATGAAAAATCGGACCAGGCAGAGGCATTAAAAAAAACTATATCAAAATAGCGTTCTTTTCATTGTTAGTCTCGTTTGCTGTTACATGTCATTTATGATCATCAGATGGAACATTACACAGTTTCAGAAACATTTAAAAGTTAAATATATCACTTTAACTTATTCAAAAAATATAATTATAATGTCTTTAACTGACCCCACACAGAGTGACAGAAGGTCCACTTCCTGCTTTTGGAAACATTGGAACAAATGTCTGCATGTGTTTTAATCACTTTGATCTTATGAAATTCAATTCATATAACTTTTTTGTCTTGTCTGTGTTTTACATATTTTTATACGCATATGGACCTGTTTGTCTGAAATAAAGTTGAATTGAAATGTCTTTAGTGATACATCAGTAATACTTGTCCAAGGCTTTGAGTGGGAGCAGGCCAGTGAACAGAGATACAGTGTAACCAACTAGTGCTGGGAGTTGTAATGTATAACATAAGAAAGACTGTTTGTTTTTTTTGGTAGCATTGGTTTTGAAGAATAAAGACTACACCAGTTAGCATCTAAACCGATCTATGCTGACGTTGAAGTGTGTTTTTAAGCTGTTCATTGTGCTACAGCTAACTAACTAATTAGCCTGACGTTAGCTTTTCCCTGGTGGATGTTTGCTTGCTTGCGTGTTCAGCAAACCATCTTGTAACAGAAGACATGTGTCATTGCTTGTGGGAGGAGAGGAAGACATTAGGAGGAAGCTAACGTGGGCTGCAGGCTCTTTTTGTGTGCTGTCGCGGCTGTTGTTTGGCTGATAGTCAAAGCTCTCTGTACAAATACTTTGTTTGGCTATATGCAAATAATTATGTCTACATAGACAGAGAAACATACATTTCTCCCTTTATGGTACTGATTTTTTCAAAAGAGAACACAGTGCTTGTAGTCTACAGAGCTACTGTTACAGAAAGAAATGCAAATTCAACTGGACCTGCAGATACAGCATACAGCTGGACCTTAAAATAAAAACAAGTGTTGTGTGGTAGCCATTGATTTGACATGGCGATTGTTAAAACATTCTAAAAGAGTGTTCGTTTGATTTCTGAAGAGGAAGGAGAGGCCTGGGTCAAATTGAAAGATTAAGCAAAAGGTTTAATGAACAACACGATGAAAACGACAAACAAAAGCAATCAAACATTAAACATGAAATACTGCCAGCAGTGGACTGCAAGACATGCTTCCCCTTGCGAGGGTCACAGTCTGCAGTCATGTGACATGACAAAACAATACACTGTAAACAGCGGACTGCAGAACTTGCTTCCCTTGTCGGGTCACAGTCCGCAGTCCCGAAATCACCTCTGTTTCCGCATTATATTCCTGTGGAATTGTGGGTGTTTTCTTGAATGAAAAGTCTCTCAGGTGTTTTTTTCTAGCTATAGTGTTCATTTAACTGAAAGTATATATTTTTATCAGACATCACCAATGGTTTAACTTTTTACAACCTATCACGGTTCGTAATTATTTTCACAAACCAAAACACTATCTCCAAATCTATCATAGTGGGCCTTTGTTTCTTTTAAAGGTTTTAATAAATTTTTTTATTACAACAGAAAGTGCAGATAGAGAGAGGGGAAGACATGCAGCAAAGCGGATTCCAACCTGGGCCAACAGTAGGGCTGGATCTGAATATTCGAATATTTGTTTTTGAATGCCTGCGGCAAAAAGTTGAGTCCGATTCAACTTTGGAAAAAAAAGCAACCCAACGTCTGTCCGTGTTGCGGCGTGCGAGTCCCGTAAACTTACGGTAACAGGGAACATCAGTGCCTCCATCACTGCTACGAGAAAAGTACCGAAGCTTTAGAAGCTCAAAAAATGGTATTCGGTACAGCCCTATAGCCGACAGTGGGCTCCTCTGCCCGTGTCTGAAAGGTGGTGTTGAACTCGAGCCAGAAAGGCTGCTCCACTGCTGCAGTGCATTTCTCAACTCAATGACTCTCCAGATGGCAGGTATCTTTAGTGCTTAGCTCCCATGTCCTGAGCTGTGACAGCTCTGCCGCGCTCCATCGGGCTGCAGCGGGCCTGCCCAACCTAGGGTAATTTTAATGGACTTTAATTTGAAGCACATGATCAGGACAATACAGACACTTGCTAGCACAATGGAAACAATAGGGCTCCTTTCCATGCATATGGGCTTAGCAATTCACAGCATAATTATTGCTAAGTAGAGAAAAATGATTGCCTAAAGGCCCGGGTTGAAGCAAGAGGCTTTACATTTACATAATCTGTGAGACCCGGGGTTTAGAAACATGTCGACCTGGCTAAAATGAAAAGCATTGTTAACATTTTTAATGAACTTCAACAACAACAACAACCATTATGATAGACATCGGTCACTTGTTTCCCTCAAGAACTAAGGTACATATGTCTCACTGTCATCTGAGAGTCAGTGGTGGCGCGTAACTAAGTACATTTACTTAAAGTGCTCATATTATGCTTATTTTCAGGTTCATAATTGTATTGAGGTTGTACCAGAATAGGTTTATGTGGTTTAATTGTCAAAAAACACCATCTTTTTGTTGTACTGCACATTGCTGCAGCTCCTCTTTTCACCCTGTGTCAGGTCTCTGTTTTAGCTACAGAGTGAGACATCTCACTTCTGTTCCATCTTTGTTGGGAGTCGCACATGCTCAGTACCTAGGTAAGGACTACGAGCCAGTCAGAAGCAGAGTATGAGGGCGTGCCCTGACAGTACCTAGGTAAGGACTACTAGCCAGTCAGAAGCAGAGTATGAGGGCGTGCCCTGACAGTACCTAGGTAAGGACTACTAGCCAGTCAGAAGCAGAGTATGAGGGCATGTCCTGACAGTACCTAGGTAAGGACTACTAGCCAGTCAGAAGCAGAGTATGAGGGCGTGTCCTGACAGTACCTAAGTAAGGACTACTAGCCAGTCAGAAGCAGAGTATGAGGGCGTGTCCTGACAGTACCTAAGTAAGGACTACTAGCCAGTCAGAAGCAGAGTATGAGGGCGTGCCCTGACAGTACCTAGATAAGGACTACTAGCCAGTCAGAAGCAGAGTATGAGGGCGTGCCCTGACAGTACCTAGGTAAGGACTACTAGCCAGTCAGAAGCAGAGTATGAGGGCGTGCCCTGACAGTAGCTAGGTAAGGACTACTAGCCAGTCAGAAGCAGAGCATGAGGGCGTGCCATGCTAGCAGCTAGGCGAGCATTATAACGTGTGTTACAAAGTGACGAGCGTTTGTCTCTGAAGTAAAGGCTGGACTACAATAGAGCTGTTTGGAGCAGTTGGTGAACAGTGTTTTCTGTCCCCCCCAAAGGGACTTTGGGCTTTTTCACTTTGTAAACCTATAACAAGCAAAAAAAAGATATATAACACAATAAAGGAAAGGGCAAAAGCCAAAAAGCATAATATGAGCACTTTAACTACTGTATAGATATATATTTTTCCCACTTTCAATCATCAGGACAGTATAGATATAAAAAGGGGGAGAGACAGAGAAGACATGCAAGAAATTGCCACAGGTCAGATTTGAAACCTGGGCCTCTTTGTCAAGGAATAAACCTCTTCATAAAGGAATGTGCTCTACCAACCGAGCTACACATCAGTACAGTATTTAAGTACAAATTTGAAGTACTTGAGTCTTTTCTTTTCATGCCACTTTCTACTTCTACTCTACTACTTTTCAGAGAGAAATAATGTACTATATTCATCTGCCAGCTTTAGTTATTTTACTAATTTGCACACAAAACATGTAGTTTATAAAATCTGATCTTTTATTATAAATGAAGCTAGCCAACAATATAACAGCCTACAAGTCCCACTGACATGATTAGCCGATTAAACACTCAGTTGACAGAACTGTTTGGATTGTTTCCAGTTTCTAAAACGTGAGGATATTTCTGCATTGAGTTATTTGGGCATTTTAGGCCTTTATTTGTATAGGCCAGCTTAGACAGAAAGGGGAGAGATAGGGGGGAATAAAATGCAGTAAAGGGCTGCAGGTCAGAGTTGAACCAGCAGCCACTGCGTCGAGGAGTAAACCTCTATATATTGGCACCCGCTCTACCAGATGAGCTAACCAGGAACCTAACTAACTACATTTTCCTGATGATACTTAAAGAAGTAACATTTTAAGGCAGGACTTTTACAGTGTGGTATTAGTACTTTTACTTAAGCAAAGGATCTGAATACTTCTTCCACCACTGCTGAGAGTACGAGTATGTGTGACTGCCAGACAGCGTGAGGCCTGCTATCATTTGTTATGTAGCTACAAGATAGCATAACGAGGAATCACTGAGTGAACCCAGAAGAGCTGGTGCGGTATGAAAGTGAGCACAAAGCCGGGGGGAATTTATTTGTTAGACTTGACTGGGCACACATTAGTATTTGACACTGATAATCATACAGGATAATATTTTAATTTGTCGAGCATGAACTAGCAACAAGCGGTGGAAAACACCACCAAGATCATATTGCAATACACTTTTTTACTTTGTGGAATGTTACAAAGGAAAGTCAATTTAAAATACATTTAGAGGAATACTTTTTAACCCTGATTTTCTAAAGATGTATGACTCAGAGAGAAGCACAGTTAGACTGTAATATGGTAGACATTAGGTTGGCAAACAATGTGCCTTAGATGGAAAATATGGCTGGGCATCGGATGGCATCCCATCATGAGGTACCTTAGGATAGCCCCGTAGAAATGATCTGAGCACCACTCAGACCCAGGGACTATGGGCCAAGAATAGCAACTGTGCTACAATCTGGTGCAATGCATCTCTCCTTGGTTAACAATACATGGTTAAAGGGATACTCCACCGTTTGTTGAAATAGGGCTTATCGCGGTCTCCTCTAGCTGTAGATAGGTGGGCCAATGCATTTTTTGTCTCAGTGCAAGTAATTAGGTTGTTTTTTTGTCTTTTGTTGTCTTTTGTCTTTTGCGAACCAAGTTTCTGTGAAAAACAAATGTTGCAGTTCTTAATGTCCTGTTGAAAAGCCATCCTGCTTTTGTGTTCATCCAGCTCATTATCCAGTGGCTGGACATTTGCAAAATCCGGTTTAACATGAATGCATAAGTAATAAATAAGTAGTAATAATCTAATGATATGGTTACAACCCCAAGTAGGTCTGAAAAGGGAGTAACATAAAGCTTGTTAAGGAAGACGAGGAGTCAAGAGGTTCAGCAGTTGAACCTTTTTTTTGCCAAATATAGAAGCCTAAAGAGCCCTGGCCAAAACAACAAACAAACCAGCCTTAAGATTAAGATTAAATATTAACACATACTTTATTGATCCCATAAAGGGGAATTACATTTTGTTCATTCTGTTGTTAGTTATTACGCACATTACATACATTCCCGAAATACACACACATGCACAAACAGGACCTTTACATGCAGTGATGGCAGTGGCGGCGCCAGAGATGTTCTTTTGCTGGTGCTTTGGGGTTGCTGGACGTTTCAGTGAGCGTGCTCTGAAATTTTGAGTTTCCCTTGACACAAATAGGCTAACGTTACACACACTCGCGCAGATGCCCACCTCCGCCGCGGTTTACTAAACGAGCGAACGAGAGAGATTGATTTAAAGTTGCCAATACAACAGCACCATAGAACTCTGATTAGCCCACCAAACATATTTCAAATACCAGCCAACAAGCCGGGTTCAAACAATCATTACTGCAGCTCTCATACACTGGCTCAGAAGAGTAATGCAGCAGGCCAAATACACCACACATAGCCAAGCACACACATAAACACACGCGCATGTATCCTCACACAGTTTTCACATTTGCACATATGGTCAAAATACTGTAGTCATATCTTAATATATCTAAATAAGCCACAGAGGGCGAACACGTTTTCTGGACTAAAAATAAACCGATGTCCAGTGCGCTGTATATTTACTATATATTTATTACTGTAATGTTCTTCTACGAGACAGAGATAAGAGTAAAGTTCTTATATGGACCCCTATCAGCTGACTCCCCCACTGTGGCCTGGCTGTGTGATCCCCTGGTCATGTACAGCAGGGTGACGTTAAGCATCCTCAGCAGTAGCCTAATCACGGCCGCGGTCAGCTCATCTTCCTCCGGCTGCTTTTCTTCCTCCCGGTTGGTGACAGGTTCACCATATCTCTCAGTCTCATTTACAGGTTTTGATAAAGTCTCCACACCTTGACGTTGAGGGAGTAAAAATGTATCCATTGCTAGCGTTAAACTCACTTCTCTAATCCTAACGGCTCCAAATATTGAGCTCTTCTTCTTCATACGTTACTGTGGAAGTAAGGTCAAAAGTTCAATGTGTGCTGCGGTGCTGGGTGCTGCACCCTTTGGCCGAATACGATCACCTGTGTTTTTTTAGCCTAAAAATAATCGGTTTGTTTTATTAATGTATTTATTCATTTTCCAAATATAAATTATACTATTTACACATTAACGATTTTTTATTTATTTATAAATCAACCACAGCAATTTCTTGGGGGTGCTAAGGGGGTGCTATGGCAATCCTAGGGGTAGCTACAACACACCCTAGCCCCTCCCTGGCGCCGCCGCTGAGTGATGGAGGGACGTTAGAGTGAGGGGGCTGCCCATGACAGGCACCCCGAGCGGTTGGCGGTTCAATAGTCTCGCATTCCTCCACAGCGCTGTGGAGGAGGGTCTGTCTAGTCCACACAACATTCCAGGATGGGAGAAAAACGTGTTCTGGTTTATTGGCATTTCTTTAAACCAATCACAGTCATCTTGGGCGGTGCTAAGCAGCGGACAGAGCCACGGTGCCTCTGCTAAATAGTCTCAGGAAGGAACTTGTTTTGGTGGAACATGTGTACGTTCAAAAGTAGTTTTAGTCGTGCAACAGAAAACTCAGATTGGACAGATAGTCTAGATAGCTGTCTGGATTTAACCACCGTGCTCATAAATCAGACCAGAGTTTAAAATGCCAATACAAAGGAAGAGGAAGGTAACGGACATCGGGCTGAAATGAGAGACATCTGGCGGAATTTCCAGCGGCACCTAAACAATCCCAAAAATGAAACGTCATTGATATAGACTAGGGGTTCGGTGCTCTCCCCCTCCGGTTCCCAAGCCAAAACCTTACAGACTGAGCTACTGAGCTACTAAAGTAAAACTAAATCACAAAGCTAACTAAACTGCCCAAAAAGGAAAAAAATAACAACAAGTGGCAGCTCTCCCCTCAGGGGCTTCCTGGGAAGAGTATTAAAGTGTAATTTTGTTTTTTCCCAACCCATTTCCCCATGCATGTGTCTAATAGACCGATGAGACCAGAAATCTTTGAAATTGGTCCAGTACTGAGCGAGAACGCAGGGGGTGCAGCTCGCGTCAGTCTATTAGACACAAATGCATGAGGAAATGGGGTCCAGGTTGGAAAAAAAAGAACAGAAATTACCTTTTTAAGGTGATTATGGCTAAACAAACATCAGGTAGCAGTAACTTTATAACTTTAATGATTTTAACATTTTCCTGATGAGCCGCCGGTGTTACTTTCTGATTACTTTAATATGGCTTCTGATTAGGGCTGCAACTAATAATTATTTTAATCTGCTGCCTGTTTTGTCTATAACATGCCGGTGTGATTTGTCCAACCAACAAGTCCTCACGTGAAACGTGAGCATTGGATGGAGATTGGGCTCAAAAAATGACTGAAAAGGTGAATGTATTATCAAACTACTCACTTCCATGTGTTGTTTCTGCAAGCATACTCTAGATTCCTTATGGCCTCTTATTCAGAACAATCCAGACGGTTCATTTGCATAGCCCTTCCCTATACCTCCCTCCATAGGATCATCCGTACTGCTGTGTACTTTGCAGGCTCCATAACTTGCGGGGCATAAAACCGGTCCTCCTCTTCCCTCCCATATGGGATATGCCAAGGCGATGCCAACAGAAGCTGTTTGATTTACCGCACTGTACATAGATGCATCAAAAATTTATAGGAGACTTAATTAGGAGTTATAAAAGTGACTTATGGCAATTGTGTGGGACACAGGGACCTATAATGCGGCAGTTATCATTTCCACAACTCCCCAGTCTTGATTCTTTTCCTCAGAACTTTTATGTATTGCTGGAGCTATTAGTGCTTTGATGTTAATGCACAAAGCTTTCCGGGTGGCAGAATGTTGCCGCTGCAATGCTGCAGAAGGAACTGTGCAAATGAAAAAAGGCAGAAAAAAACCTATGCTTTGCTTTCGGTTACTGCAGTGTGTCATGGAAAGGATTTACACACATTATCCAAACATCAGGGCAAAAGCCATAATGAAATAGGACCCATATTTCGAAGCAAAGAGAGACTGTAGAAAATGTTCTCTTTAGTTTATTCACCTTCTTTTTCTTGCGAGTCAATGGATGAGAATGAGTCCGTGTGTCCTTTTGACTCATTTTGCCAACTGTAAATGAGGCCGGAGAGCTGCAACATCATAGGGGTATTTTGGAGGGGATTTCTTTATGTCCTAACCAATTATGCCGACCTTACACCAAACGACTTTTCGAGGGGTTCCACTGCCGCAGACTACTTTCCAATATCGGAATGAAATCCTGAGAGTTGCTAAAGTTGTCCTGTCGTTGCTCCCGTCGTCTCCATCGTTTGGTGTAAGGTGGTCATAAAACTCAGTCCCAGTCTGTCTGTTTCCCGTCTTCACGTTCCGACAAAAATCAAACGTGCTTGATATTATCGTAAGTTTTAAGTCTCGGTAGTGACGTTAAATCACGTGAACATGACAACAGCCAATGGGTGCTCTCCCTCCGGCAACAGGAAGCAGCAAACCGCTAGAGCCAGTGGTGTTTATGTTTGCTATGGCGCTAAACGCTAAAGAGGGAAAGTTGCCGATTTTCAACCCTTCTGAACCCAACAAGAGTTTTACCGGTGGATAAACGCAGACCTGCAGGTACTGCTGCCATTCATCTGCATGTAGGGCAGAATAGAAAATCAGCTAACTTTCCCTTAAGTTACCAGCTAACGCTAGCAGTAGCTAGCTAGCTTACATTTTTCAAAACTAATCTAGTCGTAGTCTTGCAATGTGTGACCCTGAAGATCCCCAGTCTTTACATGTTATGACAGTCTTTGACGTCAGATGTGAGATGATTGACTTTAGATGTCAGATGGTGTCAGACCTTAGTCTTTTCTAAGTCTGCTTAAAGTCTTCTAGTGTACGGTAGGCATAAGTTACAAGTGGCTGTGTTAGCAGTTAATACGAGGCGTGTGATGATTAGTGGAAGATAGTGGACCCAAATGCAGTGAGAGGCAGGCAGGCAGGAGATGGTTTGAACTTGAGGATTTAATATAACAAAAAACGGCAGTACAGAGACTGGAAAAACTTACAAAGTCACGCAGGAGAGAAATCAAAAGCAACGGCAACAGGCTACAACATGCTGAACGGACCTGAGGCCCGTTCCAGAAAGCAGGTTTAGTGAAAACTCTGAGTTGGTTAACCCTGAGATGAGGGAAACTCTGGGTTTTCCGTTCCAGAAAGAGAGGTAACTTAACCTCAGAGTCAGTTACTATGGTAACTGAGTCTGTGAACCTAACCTGGTCGGGAGCAGGTTTTCTTCAAGAAACCTTGAGTTTCTACTTAATATGAACGAATTCTCTGTAATGATTTGGTGCAGTGGTGTTGTCTACGTGATATGCAGTATACCCACTAGGAAAGCTCCAGGATTTCCATATAACCTCTTAAAAATGCCCAATGACACGCAATACCATACTTTTCTTCATATTTTTGATATATTTTGAATTGTCATCTGTTTTCCTTCTTCACATAGGCTAAATAAAGGTATTTCCACCGTAAATTGGTATATTAAAGTGTATCCAAATACAGGAAATGAAGTCGTTGATGCTCAAAATTTCCTTGGGGAGGACATCCAGACCCCCAAAAGGCAGATTCTGATTTGGTGGTTAAGATTTTTGGATTAACAGAAATGTCCGTTAAAGGTACAGAGGATATACTGTAAATGTAGAGAATTTTCCCCTTTTAGGATTAACAGAAATGTCCGTAAACTTTTTTTGTTTGTACTTTATTAAGTATTTATTAACATCTTCCATACACATTCAATCAGATAGTCTTGATACAATATTCTTTTTACAATAAAAAGGAAGAAAAAAAAACACATCCAAGAACAACAACCCACACAAAGAACAAAAAAACTAAAAAAAAAAAAAAAAACCTCAGTAACAAAGACAGTGAAAAACATTTACCCTTAAAACAGCACCTGATACCTGGCTAAATTTCCCTTTGCCATTGTTCAATCTAGCTATTGAGTATCCAAAGGAAGCAGTCTCTGTCATTACTTTAGTCCAATCCGTGAGTTGTGGCTCGTTTGCATTCTTCCAAGATAAGTCTTGCTGCAGTAATACAGCCTGCCAAATGTCCGTGAACTTAACGGAAAAGGTATTGGTAATTTTCCGCTAGGACATTATCCGTTTTTCTACAGATTTTTTTCTTACAGTGTAGACACACAATTAAACACATCAGCATAAGCACAGGCAGAAGCACAAAGCACATACAGAAACACTTCTAGTAACGACAAAGACAAGCACAATGTTACACACACACGTATTATTTCCATTGCAGAATGGAACAGACAGTGTGAGAGTGTGGATAGAGAACACTGTTGCGGCCAGGAGTGATCAGATCAGCAGGTGGGAGTAGCATGGTGCATGTGGTAATGGTTGGAAATCCTGCGGGAACAGGGCGTTTGCAGGGTCATAGAACAGTCCCGCATAGGCTTCCTGTCACTAATTGGTTGCACAGGTCCAGCACATTTTATCATCTGCTGTGAGACTAATGGTTTGTCTCTCTGTCCCACTTTATCCCTCTTTTTCACTCCAGGCCTTTTTCACAGCTCACAGTGCAAGTCAGGGAAAACCAGGAACTATTATGTTAGCCAGTGACAACTGGTAGATTTATAGTTATTCTTTTTATTAAAAAGAATTGTTTGTTTTTGATTTAACCTAGATCCTTTCTTCCTTTGTTTTTGTGACTGATGGGAACAACAATCTTTGAGATTGGTCCAGTATTAAGAGAGATCTCTGTAGTCGACAGCGGTGAAACAAGCTACAATGTAAGTTAATTGTCCAGCTTGTATTTACCTTCACTAAAGTGCTTGTTTTGCAGCTGACAGACTCAGATTAATATTCTAAGTGTCTGACAACATTATGGAAAGGATCCCTTCGGAGATGGACCTTTAAAACCTCTTTGAGACCTTTCTGTTTAACCAGAAACAGCTCTGAAGTCGCTAGCGCTAAACCCACCAGACTCCATTTAATTTTAGCGTGTATAGAGCCAACATATTTTCACATGTAAATCGGTAAACTATGTGTTTATTTCAACCAAAACTAGAGTTGTGATGGTTGGAAAATTGGAAAGACGACCCAAAACAGCTTTTCATAGTTTTATTTTGTTTCTGTCTACTTCAAATGAAGTGTATTATTACGATGTTAAAATTATATAAATAAAATTTCACTTAAGCCACCAGACTCCATGTAAATAAATGTTTATTTACATGGAGTCTGGTGGCTTTAGCCAACACAATTTCGCCGATGTTTTTATGTTTAAAAAAAGGATCTTACTCTTTAACCGAAAGGTCGACCTCCTTAGAAATCCTTTCCATAATTTTGTCAGACACTTAGAATATTAATCTGAGTCTGTCAGCAGCAAAACTTTAGTGAAGGTAAATACAAGCTGGACAATTGTCCTATTAATTTACATTGTAGCTTGTTTCTCCGCTGCCGACTGCAGAGATCTCTCTTAATACTGGACCAATGTCAAAGACTGTTGTTCCCATCAGTCACTTAGACACAGACACATAGGAACATAGGGTCCAGGTTGAAAAAAACGATAGTTGCCCTTTAAATGTCTGGAAGAACTCAGAAATAAAATTGTCAAATCATATTTTTGGAAAAATATAGATTGTGTAAAATGGACATATGATATAGATTGCAGGCCCCTGAATTGAATTATGTTTTTTTGTGATATCAGCAAATACTGTATCGTGGTCCAAAGAATCAATATAATATTGTATCATAATCAAACTTGTGATTTAAACCCCTAGTAACCTCACAGCTAACAAGTAGCGTGTGCTACTTTGCAGCAGGAAACTAGCAGCACGGTCAGAGAGGACATTGAAAACCCATGTCATTCTGTCCACTGGGAACTCTTCGCACCACCACTAAAAGTCCTTTTTTTTTTCTAATTGATTCCAATGGTAGAATGCCGCTATAGAGCTGTCATTTATCTTTTATTCTGATTCATATTTCATCTTGAGCAAAAGTGCACTTACACCAGGGTTTAAGTAGTTTAATGGCAACAGCAAATCCATTACTGTATGTCAGGCACTTGTACATTAGTACGGTTGCATGCTGCCAGTCCGACATGCCGCTACTCCGACATGCTTTGATTCAGACATGCTGCTATTCTGACATGCTGCTGTTCCCTAACCCTAACCTTAATGGAAACAAAAATTGGTGAGACGCTTGAAAACAATGGAAGTGCCGCAACTCCGACAATTAGACGTCAATGTCGGAATGGATGGCGTAACCCGCCTCGAGCACCTGCCCTTTTATCTCTGACTAGATAACTGCCTTATTTGCAAGACATTTTTTTCTATTTATTTTTCTAACTTTCTAGTCTTTTCTAAGTTTGTTTTGTTTTTTTTGGCCCATGGCATCAATCAAAAGTGTAGACATCACGGGGAAAACCCAAGGCATGAATTAAAGGCATTTTGAAAAATAAATCTTAAGATTTAGAAGTGCCTTGGGTTTTTCCTTGATGCCTCTTGCAGTGCGTTTCCATGCACAGCAGAATAACCGGGTTAAGCCAGTTCTCCTCGTATACATGAGGGGGGAAGAATGAGGAGAATGACAGGAGTAACTCTACCTCCGGTACAGTAGGCGGGGCTCTTCCAACGCAAAACTGGCTTTTTTTCTTCCGGTTGACCTATGTTAAAATTACACCGACGGGCCACTAAATTAGTAAAATTGAACAACTTCATGTTTCATTCACACACTCTTGTCATAGCGTAGGAAAGCACAGTGCTCTCGCCGAGATGACAACATGTTCGGCTCATTATATCTGTAACCAGTGTCGGGTGGAATTAGCAAGATAACTTTGTTAGCTAACTAGCGTTAGCCAGCGGCCACAGCAGGAGCAGCTCGGTCCCGCCACTTTTTTTGCCAAGACACAGCGTTGACAGCCCCAGAGATGGACAATCGGTTTAAGCCATCTCCTGATATGCACTGCTGCCTCGGCGGGGAGTAAAACAGATGGACCGCAGGCTTTTTGTTGATGATGGCCCACTTATTCGGCCAACGCTCTTTTGTTGTATGGTATCATAGCAACGACTATCAACGCATCCAGTTTAAAGTCCTCCTCCTCACTCACAAAGCCCTCCATAACCAGGCTCCTTCCTAACTCACAGACCTGCTCCACCTCCACAATTGAGAAATCGAGGTATTGCCTTAACCCGAATATAATTGTCTGTTTTTTAAACTGCATGTAAACACACGGTTTGTCTTTTGTTCACTAACACTAGTTCCAAGAAACTCTCCAGTTCTTCCGTTCTTCATCAACCAAAAGTGTGTTGCAATGCCCGAATAATGCATTTGAGTTCAAATTCTGCGAGACAGCACGAGTCCCTGCCCCTCACAGCCAGTAAAGTTAACCCTGCCAACAGCATCCAAGTCTCCACTGGTGACAGCCAGCCAGGTAACGATAGAGTTACCTGGAGCAAAGCGGAGAGCCCTTTCTTAAACGCGCTGTGG
This sequence comes from Perca fluviatilis, assembly GCF_010015445.1. Classification (NCBI taxonomy): domain Eukaryota; kingdom Metazoa; phylum Chordata; class Actinopteri; order Perciformes; family Percidae; genus Perca; species Perca fluviatilis. The sequence continues at coordinate 47,412,129 of NC_053112.1, read as the reverse complement.
TGCGTGTGTTTTAACAATGTGAAATGGTCGCATTTTGGTTATGTTCAGTTGGTTAAGGTGAGAAAAAGATATTGGTTTGGGTTCAATCAGTATGTTTGAGCCTACCTCTTTATGCAGATTTAGCTCTCTTATACTTCCTGCGGCCACTAGATGACGGCGCCGTTTGAAGCTATAGTGCGTCGTTTCTGTCGCCCCCATGAGGAATTCTAAGTAAAGACAAGAACACTGTCTGCTAGAGGTGTGACGGGACATGAGGTTGGGTTCACGAGATCGAGACAAGATTTTAACACTATTTTAAAAAAAACTTTAATGAAGAAATAAGACTGGAAAAATAGTCCTTTATTTAATCTAATGTCACGGAATGAATCTCGGCACTGAAATACCACAAACCAGTCCCTCCAGATAAACGCGATTATGCGATCGCATAATTCAATGCGTAATCAGCCAAAGTCTGCATATTTATGCTGGGGCCGCATTTCTTCAAATATGGCGCATTTCAAAATTGCCGATTTCCGCGCAAAATATGCGGGGCTTGCATGATTTCATAATCCCTGCATTTTCGTTGCAAAAAAGTCACATATATCTTAGCAGAAAGTTGAACATTTTTGCGTTTACTTCACACAACCATTTTGCCATGGGAACGTTATGAAGTGACGTAATTACGCGACGTGAACATCATGGAAAAGCCAAAAGCAGGGTGTTGGGGGAATCACTTTTTTTTCTTTTTCATCAAACTGCAGTTTTTGCAAGTTCCCGCAATTTCATCGCATAAAATTGCCTAAATATCCCGCATATTCCACCGCATTTTTTAAGAAAACGTGCCGCTTAATCAAGGATTTTTGCCCGCAACAATCACAAAAAAACATTTTTCTGGAAGGACTGACAAACACTGACTAGCTTCTCTCCTATACCATACAACTAACAGTTACACCGTTACCTTTTCAATATATACTGTGGAGGGATAGTCTCTTCATTCAGAGAACCAAGGTTCCAACATAACCAAACGTTTTCTGGCAGTAGATGAGACCAAATGTTTTGTACTTGAATTTATCATTGTACAGTAGACAGAGAGAAATAAATCTTATTTGACTTTGTTTCACAGTGATTACGTTCGAAAGCACAAATAAATTACCAACAAACACTCAACAGATGATTTTTGTGAAGACACTCTTTTCTCCTCCTCTGCATTGTATTAATTGCAGCACTAAACAAGGAAGTAGGCTACTCTAGTATCAATGTATGACCATTATAGGACGAACGGAGAACATTTCTTTGTTTAATATCATTAAAAGTAACGTTATGTTTTGCTGTCCGCTTCCTGACTCATTTTAACAGAGAAAGAGAGTGGTCTGCGCGGGACAGCGCCACAATGAACTGCACGCTACAGACACTTGTGTCTCGGCCAAGAGAGAGAGAGAGAGAGAGAGAGAGAGAGAGAGAGAGAGAGAGAGAGAGCGGCACTCTCTAATATTGTAACGCTGGGTTTTACAGGCAGATTTTTTTTCTTACGCTATCGCTCTGCAAAAGTTAACTCGGACTCAACTTTGTAGAACGGGCGGGTTAATCTATGCTAATTTCGAGGTTCAAGTCAGAGTCATCCGTCATGTTGCTCTGCTGCTCTGCACTTGTGTACTGATATCGCGAGACACATTTTACATGGGACGAGATCTCGTCACACCTCTTCTGTCGGCGCATCCGCAAAAGCATGATGGAGTCTTCAGAGGTCATTATCTTCACTTGAGTTTCTGCGCGGGAAAGTCGCCGGACGGCACAATTTTCTGAACATAGCCATATTGAGAAATCCAGAGAGAGTTGTGTGGGGCTGATAGTCTTAATTAGCTTTGTAGCAACTCATTTGGCAACGGCTTGAATGTAACGGATGTACATTAATATAAAAAAGTTACGCACTAAAGCTTTAACCATTAAAACGTAAATATGGGTCATAATTGCTGATCGTACAAACGAGCTAAAGCTATAGTGTGCAACTATTTTATATTAATCAACGTCCGTTACATTCAAGCCATTTCCAAATGAGTTGCTACAAAGCTATTTCTGCCTATCAGTTCCATAAAGCTCTCTCTGTATTTTACGTCACCGCTGAGAAAGGACAACAGCAGCGTTCAGCTTTGGAGATGAAGAGGACATACAAATGACAAGATATTTACTTCTTCTGAAGAGTCCATCATGCTTTTTTAACCCCCCCATGTCCTCCTTGATTTGACGGGTTAAATGCTACTGGCAACTGTGTGTAGGGTTGGTGGGGGGTGGTGCGCGATCACCGAAGGTTTGCGTCATGTGGATGCGCGGACAGTGTTGTTGTCATTACTTAGAATTCCCCATGGGGGAGACAGAAGCTATGCACTATAGCTTTAAACAACTTAAGTCATCGTTTCTTGAGGGAGAACAGTCTCAAAATGTCAAGCATTTCCTGCTCTGAAAAGACAAAAAAGAAAAAGGTTGCATGTAATTCATCTTTCAGTGGTTGATGTGTAAGCTCTCCTGTGAGAGACCACAGTTTGAAACAATTCATTTCTAACTTAAGTTCTGTCTGTGTTTGATTTACCTAAGTTCCCTGTGTAGATTTGTTTCATGTAAAGCACAAGTTAAAGCTCCAAGAAGAAGAAAAAAAGTAGACTAATGCATACCCAAAAAGATTTATTCCCTATATGTATTTATTCTGAAATTCAATATCCCTGCATAACTCCTAAACTAAGAGTAGTGGAACAACACCTGCTTATTACGCCTATAAGCCTGTAGCATACTTTAAGTCGTTTGATGGCTTAATGTGATAAAACCACTGTTTTTTTGTGAGACATAGCCCTCAAAGACCTTAGCTCTGATCCAAACCACAGAGTGAGACATTTCTTGTTGGCTTTGACACACCGTTATGTGTAAACAACGTTTGAGTGCGCTTTCATGTATCTTGATTAATATGAATTATTCCTGAGATGAGGAAGCTTACTCATGCGGTGTAATGGCCTGCTCGAATGTACCTGAGCCTTGGCGGTGTATTATCATTCAGTTATTCTATCTGTCTATCTTCTATCTTCTATCGCTGTGAGAAGTCAAGACAGCCCAAATCACCTTAAACCTATGGGTGTTTTACTTTGAAAAAAGCATCCGGCTGCACTGTGGTCTTCCTGTATGTGATTACCTGCCTGGCTTGACCCATACGCCCCAAAAAATAGAGGAGACGCCGAAATGATCGCTACAGCGACGCGGACGCTACGCGCCCGGTGTGGCCAGACAGTTTGCATAACATGGGCGTCGAAATAAAAATAGCTGCACTACGCTGCTATACGTGACGCTTACGCCTGCTGTGTGCACGTGTTCCCGGTGTCTTTTGACATAAATGTATATTAGTAGGGTGGGATTTTTGAAAAAAGCTGAGTGGGGGAGGGGGGATGTTTTTTGATCATGCACATCAAAACAAAACATGCTGGAATGAAATCCCCCTTGCAACACCATGGATATAGAGGCACTCAGCCAGCCATGCTAAAACACTTATTTATCAACTTCAATATTCAATGGAACATAATCTCAAAATGAAATAGCACAACGTGGCGTCAACATAAAACAGCGTGGTGTCAACATAAAACACAGCGCTGTCAAGCCGGGGAGCACAGTTCACCTCGCAGCGAACACCAAATACTTTCACCCAGGAAACACTCGTTCATTCCTCGCGAGTGTTTTAATCCCAATCACCATCTTTTTCCTAAACTTACCTAGTCGTTTTGGTTCCTAAACTTAACTGTCATCGCTGCATGATGCTCACTTTTTCTGTCTAAACTCCACCACGGCCCCTGAAAGCACCGTCATCTGGCGGTGCCTTTAGCCGGCTCACGGTCACCTGTTGGCGGCTAAACAACTGCCGCTGGTAGCCAGCATCCTGCAGCTCTGTAGCGCCTTCGGATAATTTGATTGACAGGTGGATGGAAACATAGCTACTGCTGCACATTGTTATTTCTTACTCTATATCAGATAATTAATTATTTATTTTAACATGAATCCAACATATTAGCAAATATGAATCAGCCTATTTGTGAAAAAACAAAAACTGATGACAGGCTGACTGGTCTATAGGTAAGGAAGTCACTAAGGTAGCCATCCACAGATCCAGTTCATCCTGAGGATTCTCTGTATGTTTAACATTAAAACATGATTTACAGAATCATGCCAACAATTATTATTTTAATAGCTTAGTATTCTATGCACTCAAAAGGTATGTCAAAGGCTTTAGGCCACCCTACACTTTATTGTGGTCCCAGTTTAATATGCAACTTCATTTATACAATATATGTAGAAGGGGGTCCCTGATCCGTCTCTCTTTCAGCTAACGGGTCCTTGGTTTAAAAAACGTTGAAGACCCCTGCTCTACATCATTCATTTCCCACCTGTATTGCTTACATTTAGCAGTTCTGTTGTTTTTATTTATGCGTTAATTAGGTGAACTGAGACAAGACAAGTGACACTACAGAAGACAGAACTTAATACATGGGTGACATGACAGGATTACCATACGGGGCAAAACAGTAAGCAAACGTTAGATCTTCAGAGGCCTGTACTACGAATCCAGATCAGCATGCCCTGGATTTCTTTCAGTTACCCGACTTCACTAACCCTAACAACCGCGGTCCCGCATAACCCGTGTCATGACGCTGGTTAACAACTAGTTCAGTCAACTCAGGGTTTCCCAATCCAGCGACGCGGGCGTTCACATAAAAGAGGCGGTGTTGCACAGCACGACCAATCGCAAACATCTACCAGAGCCGCATGTTTTATATACGAAGAGCAAACTATAATTCTACATAAATATGAAGAACACAGACTCGGTTTTACAAACACAATACAGTCGCTGCTTCCTAAAACAGGAAGGACAGCTGGCAAAAAAACAGCTGATGCTGTAGATGCGTAAATAACAACGCTTATCAATATCACTTCCCCATCAGTCAGGCACAAGATCTGACCATAATTACACTTGTGCTTTCCATAAACTGTCGTTGCTTTAGCCTATTATTTCAGTTACAACCCTGGCAGTGGGAAGCGATCGTGAGAGCAAATAAAAAATATATGTGTGAGGCAAGGGTCTCCCTTCTTTAGCCGCCCCCCCAGGCTCTGGGGAAGGAGCCGGCTGATGGAAGTCGCATGTCATCGCCCATTCCCCCGTCCTGGACAGCCCCCAGACCCTTCATGTTCATGTCGAGATAGATGATCTATTTAATTTTATTTTGTTGTTTTTATTAGGACATCAAGCCATCCCAGCCAGGAAATAGAAAAAAGAAAGAAATGAAAAAAAACTGGGGAGTAAGATAACAGAGGGGGCAGCAACATATAGCAATAAGAAATATAACAATAAATCCTGAGTGAAAACGTAAGACCTTATATAGAGACAGAAAAGAAAGAAGAAAGAAAGAAAACCTAACTACAGTGATAATAAAAGTAAGAATAGGTTTGCTAATGCAGTTTTAAAAGGAGCTAGACACTTGCAATAATAAGAAGGCAATAAATAAAGGAATAATAATAAATATTAATAGTAAGAAGAATGATAATAATAATGGCAGTAGTCAACAGTAATACTATAATAACAAAACAAAACAAATACAATTTAGGAAGACGAAAATAACGGAAATAATAGTGAAAATAACAGCAATAATGACAACAGCCATAACATGGGGTTAGGGTTACATAGCAGGGGTGCAGCTGAGTGTTGTGCTGTGTATGTTATGCATGTATTTTATAGTTTATAGATGCAGATCATTTCTCCGTTGGGATGTGTTCTGTAAAGAGGTCTATATCCATCTTGAGATGTTTAGTTGTGTTCTGCTATTCCAGTTTGGATGGACGGTCTTGTTGGCGACAGTTGGAGCGATGAGTACTATTTTAATAATGTGGTTGGGGGGTGTGATTGATGATAGGTCGCCTAACAAGCAGAGTGATAGGGAGAGTGGGATCCTGCAGTTCAGAATGAGGGACAGTTTATCAATGATTCCTTTCCCAAATTGTCGTACGGGTGGGTAGTGCCAGATTGCATGGATGTAATCGGCTCGTGTTAAAGGGGCAGAGTGGGCAATTACTTGAATCCGAGAAGGCCCATTTGGTGCATTTTTTTGAGTGATGTGTGTTTTAGTTGGCCTTGCGCTGTATGAGTTGGATGCTGGGTTTATGTGTCACAGAGAATGTGTTTGTGCAGATTTCGGTCCAGTTGTTGTAAAGTGATATGGATAAATCTTTCTCTCGTTTTGCAGTAGGAAGAGATATTGTCTGGTCAGTGTTGATACGTTTGTCCAATTTGAAGAGGGTGTTATTAGGTGCTGTGAGCTTGACCGTTTCTTCTGCTAGTGTGGATGTCTCCATATTGCCTTGTTTTAAGATGAACTTATGTGTTATCAACACCAATTTGAGTTGTAAATACTAAAAACGTTGTGGTCAATTCTTTAAAAGGAATAAAAGTACGGCAAATTATTTCATGTCCTATGGTCCTGTGATATAAGGTCCAGGAATTTTGGACAGATTGAAGGCACCCAGGTTCCATTCAGTCCAAGATTATTTGTTCTGGGAGATGTTCTGGTAAATCCTTAAAGGGATGGATAAGCACATAAGACGCTGGGTCCAGACTAGTTTAATGATGGCCAATGATTAAACTAATGATTTAATGATGGTCTTTTTAAGAGGATGGAAGAAGGAAGGGCTGCCATCAATCCAGGAGTGGGCTTGTGAGATGTTTAGGGTGGCAGTGTTTGAAAAAAATGTCATAAATGGTTTGCCAGATTGGATGTCTATGCTAGAAAATGGTACCTGAACTATCTGGAGGGCTCCTTAGGCACGTTAAAGATATGTTTAAAAACCGCGGCCGACGTTCTCTGGTTTAGATATGAGGTCGTATTCCTGCCAGCGCTAGGTGGGTGTACATGAGTCGTTGAGAAAATGTCATTTGTTTTGGGTTGTGTTGTCTGACTGGTAGATTCATCCATCTGTTTGTGTCGTATTCAATTGTTTTGATAAGTGGGTTGAGATTTAGCTATTACTTAGAAGATTGTGATTGGGAAAATGAAATGCCAATAAACCAGAGCACGTTTTTCTCCCATTCCAGAAGGCTATGTGGACATCGCCAGACCCTCCTCTGCAGCGCTGTGTAGGAAGGTCTGGCAAAACGAGACTAGGGGTTACAAGACTTTAGACTTCTGCTTAAATTTGCTGTAAACAATCACTCAGTGCAAAGTCAGTTATCCGGCAACCAATGCATCGGGTTTATGCCTAGTTATGTGTGCACACTGTTTAAATGGTCATTAAGTGTAGCGCGCCTCATACCTCCTACCTTGGGCTCCGTGCTGTATTCCAGTGATCCAATGCTGGACAGCCTGTAACGTTAGCATTAGCACGTAGTGTCTTTACACCAGCTGACTGCAACTGTCCTTTAGCGTAGCAGAAATCCAAACGGCTACAGGCAGCTCTTCTTGTCCTCTTACGCCATCTCCCTACATCCCAAACGCTCCGTGGCTTTCAAATGAAGTTCAAATGAGCTGAGCTTTTGACAAATGTTGCCAGTGACAGTGCTACAGATGTATTCTGTTAGTGACAAAACCACCTGATAGTTGACTTCAAGCTTAAAAAAAAAAAAAGGTAAAGCAGTGTGGAGTAGTAAAGTCTACTAGTGACTAGTCGACTAGTCTGTGCAACCCTTAGTTTCTATCAGTTCTTGTTTTATTCTTTAAAAAATAAATAAATGGGAAAGATGGTTTGCCAAGAATGTCTAAAAAGAAAAAGAACTCAGCAGGGAAGCCATCTGGGCCCGGCGCTTTCTTGGAACGTATTAAGATGAGTGCTTTGTGAAATTCGTCTGGTGTAAATGGTTTATCTGATGCTTCATCTTGGTCTTCTGTTAATGTAGGCAGGCTTATAGTAATGTATTTATATCATTGAGGTTTGGTTCGTTGTTTGATGTCTATAATTCGTGGCAGATAGTTTGAAATGTGTTTCTGTGTCTTTTTGTGAGATAAATGTCTTTCCCACTGACTTTTTTTTTATAGCGGAGATGAAATTTTATTTATTTTTTGATGAAATTGATTTCCATGATGTATTATTATATTTAAACTCAATTTAGTTGCTGGACAATGTCTTATTTATGTCAGACATCTCTAATTTATATTTCCAAAGTTTATACATTTTTTATTGCATGGGAGTTTGGAAGTATTTTCTAACTCTTTTTAGAGTCTAGATTGATTTTTTTATCTGCTGTCTCTGTTTTCTTCTTCTTGTAAAATGAGTAGAAAGATTATTTCCCCCTGTATGACAGTTTCCCAGATTAATGTTGGTGAGTTGATTGGAGACACAATGTTGTTGAATAACACATCTTAGTCTTAATGGCACAGAATAGGAGGTTTAATCATCAGCCAGAGGCATGACTGTCAGCGTTCCTCTTGCTCGCTCCCTAAATATGAACAATAACCTATATTTTATTTTAGCTAAGCATAAAACAACAATCTGTATCAGTGCTTTACAAAAAGCTTCAGCATAATATTGTCCTGACCTTATGATATGATAATAAGAAACGCTTCACCAAAAGTATGCTCTGTGTGTGAACCACACCCCCTCATACACATCAGCTATGATAAGAACAGCTGATGTCAGGTTTAACGGGTCAATGAAAATGCCCAGCGGCAACGAGTAAGTAAAAGCGTCACATGCAATTCTAGATCGCTACACACACACACACACACACACACACACACACACACACACACACACACACACACACACATATATATATATATTTTATTTTATGGGACATTTTTAGGCAGCATATTATGGGGCAGCATATTATGGGGCATTTTAGGCAGCAAAGGTCTAGAAGCAAGGACATTGCGGTTCATGGTCGGTGCCTTCACCCATAACCGCCAGGGTGCCCAAGCTAAATCAACTGCTGAAGAAGAGATTTTTTGGTTGGAGGATAACGTCACAGTCTAATAGTGTGTCTCATTTCGGATATTTCAGTGAGTGCACTTACATGTAGTACATTGTGCACACTTGTGTAGTGCATACATTTCGACAGGGTAGTGTTGTCTGAAAGAAGCAAGTGCCGCACTATGTACTCAAAGTAGCAAGTGTGAGACGCCGCATAAGGCTACATTTAAATCAGTAATTGGTTCATTTGTCCCTTCTTCCTTTATTCACCTTTTTTGACTGTTAAGTCTTTCTTTAAATTTAGTTTTTATTTGTGGAAAAATCTGAGGAGCAGTTAACCATAGTCCTCATAAATCCACCAGAGGTTAGAACGCCAACACAAAGAAAGAGGAAGGGGATGGACATCGGCGAAAATACATGCATCCGGTGAAATTTCCTGCGGCAAAGGAGCAATCCCGGAAGTGGAACGTCGAGGATATAGACTAACCCTACACAAATCTGGCTCAGACTTTACAAATTACTAAAAAAGTCCACATACTGCATTTCACAGCACCTTTAGCTGAATGTCCGGCATTACCTGCAACCTGACGCACGAGTCGGTTCAACCCAAATGTTTTCTAAATCTACCATCAACATGAATAAATTAATTTATCCAACCTCCCGTCCTTTGCCAGCTCCATCGGCTGTCACCATTGGTGGCGTGGCAGCCTTTTGATTTATCGAAGTGAGTGGGAAACTATGAAGCTTACTTTGTGACAGCTCAGAAGCTTTAAAATTTAAGATGTCATTGAACTGATGAATGGAGAGAGAAGAGGCTGAGCTTGCCCGCTGGCGTCATATGTCACTGTCCAAAGTGATGAGGGACCGTGCCTGCCGCCCTGTTATACCGACCCAAAGGCTCCGGTGGGGAAGCTTTCATTATTGCAGCTGGAAGAATCAGAAATCACATTTTCTGTGTATGGGTACTGCATATTAGACTTTGTACAATTTCATAAAAGGTTTTAGACAAAGGTTTTCTCCCAGCTAATACTAGATCCATACCGTAACCACAAACAGGATACACTAAGATAGATGCTTTGGTCTCCTGTCATTGTCAAGCACGCCATACAGACACATGGCCTTCAAGTGATAATTACATGATAGCATATCAAATGACAGTTTGTTACATAAAATCTAAAGCATCACAACTATTTAAATTATATACAACAAGTAGATCCAGCCAGGGAATCTGATTTGTCAGCTAGGACATTTAGAACATGTTAAAATCAGCATGATAGCACACCCAGAGCCGTTTGAGCACACCACGTTCATCACTACAAATATTACTCCGCCATTTCCATGTCAACATTACAGAGTTGAATCCAAAACTGTGTGTTTATTCATTAAAATCAATCAGGAACCACAGTGGAACACACACAAACTCTCCAACATATTTATATAAAGGGATTTATCGGGTGAAATGACATTATTTTTTTTACAACACTCTGGAGTTAACTGGTATTGGAAATATTTGGATCACATTAGCTGTGCTAGTGACAAGGTGCTATGTTAAAAATATACTGCTACATGTGAAGTTCACAGATGTATAGCAGCTAAATCTGGCGATGAAAAGAAAATACAAATGTCAGCAGATATCTCAGTTACAACAAGATTGAGCTAGCCAAGCAGTTTTGTGTTCATATGTGCGGTATTTATTCAGTTTGGGAAACACCACAGTGTCTACATAGCTAACGTTAGCTTAAGTTGGCATGCTAGCTAAACAGGGACGGACTAAAATTGTTGCTTTTTTCTATTCTAAAAGAGCTAATTGCCTCACAATATGAATACAGTTTGATTATATCTTTAATTTTGTTGGTAACCGTTGTATGTATAATTGCAATATTGCACATGTGATTGTCACACCCCACTGTGTAATATTGCTTAATCAGAACCAGATTGTTGCTACAACCTGCCTATGAATGTTGCTGTAGCCTACACGTTGTGAGAAAAATGGTAAACTGTAATTTTTAAATGAAAAAAACACACCTGCTGACATAGATGGATTTTCCCTTGCGAAGCTGACAAATACATTTGCAGCGCTGTGAGTAATGTGTATCCTTTTATCTGAGTGTCAGATCTGCTGTGATAAAAGGCAACAAGTAGGAACATTAGCATAGAGCTCAACACCGACAAACAACAATGGGGAGCTGTGACTACAACATCAATCAATACAGTGTTAGGAAATGCACCCCCGGTTATTAATTGTTTGCCCGAGCACCAGAAGATACAATTAATACACTGAAATTGGGCCACTAGCTACATACTGTACACCTTCGCGCCAGCTGAGCTATATATCATTCCTTGCATTCATGCAGTGCTGGAAGAAGTATTCAGATCCTGAAATTACTTAAGTAAAAGTACTGATACCACACTGTAAACATACTCTGTTACAAGTAGTGGTTGTTGTTGTTAGTGGTCCCCCGAGCTCATTTTATAACCAGAGGGGATCGATCGTTTCAGGCAGTGGCACCCAGGCTGAGGAATGCACTGCCCCTCTCTTACGTTGTTCAAATGCTGTTGATTCTTTTAAAAAGCAGTTGAAGATTTTGTTTTTCATACAGGCTTTTTATTAGACGAGGGCTTTTATGGCTGGCTGATTTTCTTTGAATTCTTATGTCTTTTATTTATTGTATTTCACTTTATTGTGAAGCATTTTGTGATTTTTATCTGTAAAAAGTACTACATTAATACACTTTACTTACTTACTTACTTACTTACTTACTTACTTACTTACTTACTGAAAAGTCCTGCATTGAAAATTTTAAAGTTACTTAAGTAATAGTATTTAAGTATTATCAGGAAAATGTACTATGTGTTAAAAGTAAAAGCATTCAATGCAGAAAACTCCTCACGTTCTAAACTGGAAATCATCAAAACCGTTGTGTGTTTAATGGTCTGATCATTTCAGCTGGACTTGTAGGCCGTTATAGTTCAATTTATAATAAAATGTGTTTTGAGTGCAAATATCTTAATGTGTAAAGTAACTAGTAACTAAAGCGGTCAGATTAATGTAGTGGAGTAAAAAGTACAATATTTCTCTCTGAAATGTAGCAGAGTAGAAGTAGAAAGTGGCATGAAAAGAAAAGACTCAAGTGAAGTGCAGTAATGGAGTAAATGTATAGTTAGTTATATCCCACCACTAATTTTGTGTAGCTCATTCTGCAGGGCCTTGGTTATGATTGGAGGCTAAGGAAACGGTTTTATGTTCAACATTTGTTTTCAATACAATGGCACGCTAAAACCTACCGAATCGCACTGAATGATTTGCTGATCAAGCTGAAAGTGGCCACATTAATGTCACATCTATTTCAGTTTTAATACATCCTTCCCATTATGCGCTTTGTCTGTTTATAGCTCTAATTTGTAAAGGGAGAAAGGGGAATAAAGATGCCTATACATGTGACAATATGTTAGCTTAAATGGCCAGTTGGTAATGATAATAGCAGCTCATTGCTCTGTCGGCCTATCTCCCACCCTGATAATGCTTTATAGCCGCAGAGTAACCTCCACTCTCCATGTCTCAAGCTCGCTCGTCACTGTTACGGCTTTTAAATCAGCCAGACTAATTAGAAGCTGGACCAATGTAGAAACATGCATTCATCTTGCCTTTCCCCTCTCCCCCACAGTTGTACAGTTCACTGGACTTTGGAAGAAAATGGCAGCTCATCCACGAACGCGTCACGCCGAACAGATTCTACTGGTGAGTCCACCCTTTTTTTACATCTTCGGCCTATTCTCTTTTGACTCTGCTCCAGTCCTCTTCTCCTAAGGTTTGTTCATCACTCAGAAATGCAGAAACTTCTGTGTGCTCGTGTTCTGCGTGACTGAGCGAGAGATATTGGCGGCGTTGAACAAGGTGTGTGACTGAGTGGCGATGCTGCTGAAGTTCTGCACATTATCTCCTTCTTGATACAATCAGGCAGAGATTAATCTCCTCCTTCAGAACACACTTTGCATTCTGCGTCCGAGGGCATGTCGCACTCCACTTCATTTCTCACATCACATCCTGCTCATATCAGGCATATTGCGCATAAATATTAAATTAATATTTTTTTTTACACCAGTGATAAAAGGAAAGTATGAAGGTAAATATGGTGCAAAATGCGAGAGCTTGTAGTGTGTGTGCATATTTTATACAAGTTAATATACAAGTTCAGATTTTTTTGCTACAAGTGCTCACATCAACCATATATTACCTTCATATGAGAGGGAGGTGGTTTTCTACAGATGCATACATGCAGATACAGAAGCTTATGTACACTATGAGGGGCTGTGACTTCTAATGGATCCCGGACGTCCCTGTCACTGCTCATCCAGTCACGTCTCTTGCTCACTCCCCCTGCAGTGCCTGCTATGTCAGAAAGTGCACGCTCATCACAAACGTAGGCCCGGATCTATTCCAGCTCATTGCCCCTCTCCCCCTCTCTGAGGTGACTGGGGTGTGCCCCAGATTGCCGGTGGCTATATCCACTCTAACTTGCATAAATCTGGAGCTACTTCCGTGCCATCGCGGTATAATCCTAAATAATGTGCACAATCCATCGCTGGCTTCACCCTTTCCCCACCAAAGCCCCTTCAAGGACATCTAAACACTGGATGGGCCTTTAGCAATGGCCAGGCAGGCCTCCAGTTGGCTGCATTTAGACAATGGCTTCATCAGCCTCCAAGGGATATGAAATATCGCCACAATGGGAATGCTGCGTCCATCCAGTCTAATCCACAAGCTGTGAAATGAGCAAGAAAGCAAGATTTTACCCAGAGATAAACTCATAGTCAGAGAGTGTGGGGACCCTGAACCACCCAGTGAATGATAAGGAGACTGTATATGTATTTGTATCGTTGCATTTTGCTGGAAGGGAACGAGCCGAGAGTTGCTGTGAATGTGCTTCCCATAATGTGGAATTTAGAATATGGGGAAAACATTCCTGTGCTCTCCATACTCTTGTCCCTTTTTCTGTTTCCACTGTTTCCACCCTTCAACTGCACTGACAACTTTCTGGTATTTCTTTGTTTCTTTGTTCCCTTTACATCCCTTTCTATTCATTTACGTTATGATTATGTGTTCTTCCGATGGTCTGTCATTCTCTACAAGGTCTGTCTCCGGGCTCGACAAGGAGCCAGATCTGGTCCACATGGAGGCTCATACACCAGATGGAAGTGAGTGTCTCCTACACACATGCACATCAAAGAAGAGTAATGAACAGCTCTATAGGAGAAAAGAAGGTGTCCCCAGGGAAACAGCACTGGCTCGCCCCACCAATAAACCCAGTGCATGATTCTTGCTTAATATGGCCTTTCTTCTCTTCCCTTTCCCTCGCTGAATGTCAGCTCCATAACTCTGACTGGCAGCACCACCAAGCTCCTCCAAAGAGGACATAGGTGAAACTGTTTATGCCATCCCGTAATGTTGGAGCCGCATTCAGCATCGCTTTTTTCACATATAACCGTGGTGTGACTGACAGGCCGAGATACTTGTTTGCGGTATCCACACATGATAAGAATACATATGGTGCTACAAAGAGAGGCAATTTAGTCAGAGAAAATGTCAGACTGCACAGACGGGTGGACTACAACTCTAAACAGTGTCTTCTGAGTACCACTTTAATTACCATTCAAGGAGGCTCTCAATAATAAATTATGTATGTGTTATAGATAAGGTCTTGCTACAGCTCAACATACTATATGAGAAGCATGCAGATACAATTTTCATGCTTTCTGTATGTCTTCCTATGTGACAGATGTGCAGTACGTCACGTGCAGAGCTCCAATGTGCACAGAAGCTAACAGGAACTACCCATTCCCTGGATACATCGACATCAGCTCTTTGGTGGTTCAAGATGACTACATATTCATACAGGTAGAGTTCTTAAGAGTCAGGTTCCCCTAATTCTTGGTACATGATGAATTTTGCTATGTAGACATTATCAACCCTGATTAAAATGCGGTGATCAGTAGCTTAGCTGTTTTGTATGAGATGTGGGTGTGTATTCTGTAATTATTATGTTATTTCTCATTAATTGTTATGATGATTTTCTAAGTTGCGTTAAGCTACTTATGACCACAATGGAGTGGAAAGACTTAGTAAAGTTAGAGAAACGCCAGCTATGACCGTCAAATAGTTTTGGCTAACGTTGTTAGCGAACACGGGTCTACTTAAATGTAAAGGAGATTCAGAACAACAGAAGCGTCCAGTTGGATAGGTTTCTGGTCACCTGAAAAATGTCTGTCAAATATTTAATTCCAGTATTCACTTAACCTTCCTATCTTGATTTGCTCCGCTACCTCCACAGAAACATTTCATTAGCGTTTTTCATCCTCATACCCAGTGGTGTTTTTATGGGGCACAATTTCAAAAGATGGGCTACATACCAGTAAAACTAGAATACATACCACATGGCTCTACAAAACGTAACGTCAACACGATGCGGCTACCAGCAGCAGTTGTTTAGCCGTCAATAGGTGACTACAAGCCCGGCTACAGGCAACCTAGATGACGGTGCTTTTAGGGGCCATGGTAGTAACGTTAGAGTTTAGCAACCGAGGATGTATACACTCGTCACCATCTAACGCAGCTAATATCAATCGATCCAGCACAACATGATCACCATACGGACCAGCACCACAAAGGCACGATGATAAAATGGGTTTTCACTCACCAAACTTGACTTAATTTGTAAACTAACCACTCCACGTTTAACCGCGGTTGTTTTTACCAGCAGTTTGAGTGATGACAATATCCCGACGCCGGGGGGCACCAAGGCATTTTAATTTCAGTTTCTCTTCCAAAGGTTTCAAATAGGGATGCACCGATCCGACTTTTTCAGTCCCGATACCGATACACTGATGCCAGGGCTTTGTGTATCTGTCGATACCCGATACCGATCTGATACCGTTGTTGAATTAATAATACACTGTATACCTTCCACCTTATACCTTCCTTCCACCATGTGGAAGAGACTAAAGCCACCAGACTTTCCTAACTTAACATAACTTTCCTAACTAAGACAAAATAACATAGCTGTAATGTAAATGATATAAAATATAATGTAATCAAACTTCTTAAAATAAATTTAAATAAATAACAATAATGGGCCTTTTATATAGGTTTATAATGGCTTATTCTACTGTCAGGACTACATAGAATATCACAATTTTTTTTTAATGTCATCATGTTTACTAAAAGCTTTGATTACTAAAGGTTTTGGCTCCACGACATTATACAATAACTTTATATGAAGGAGAATCCCTCAAACAGTTACAGAAGCTAAACTATTTTTTGTTCCTGCAAAGTAGTAAAATAATCTCAAATCGAAAGAATACACATACAAACAACTTTAACATTGTTAACGTTAGCACGGCTGAGTAACGTTAGAGCGACGGGCAACAGTGGCTAAATTATGTCCGATGTTTCAGAAACAAAAAACCTTGCAACAACAGACTGCTCCTCTCTTGAGCACACGTTGTTCTGGTGTATCTCCGGTCTTTCTTCATCCTCTAGCTAACTTTCTTCTCTGTTCTTGAATGTGCAGTAGCGACCGGAGCCTCTCCCAGCTTAACAGACTGGCTAGCTAGCAGCTATAATGTTACCCAACATGCCGTTCAGCGGTGTAGCTACATTTGTAAATGTAAAATTATTAGTGTTAGAAACTGTTTAAGTCACAAATTGTTATGTGCTATGGTGTTTCATCCTTTTAAAGAGAGTTAGTTGTGGGTTATTAATTGTTGTGTTATAAAGTTACTACCATGAATGAGAAGGGTACGCAGTTAACAGGGGCCCCGGTGCTGCGACGGAGGAAAAAAAAAAAGAAAAACTGGATTGGCCCGTGGATCTGTTAATTTTTCCCATCCCCAATCCAGCTATTTTGTCAATTTTGGGGGCCGATATCCGATCCTAATATCGGATCGGTGCACCCCTAGTTTCAAAGCTATACTCGAATATGCTATCCGCTTCGATCATTTTTTGAGTTAGCTAGCGACGATAACACAATCTTCCCGTCTTCGCACTTCTTTCCGACTGTTGGCGCCGCGCCAGACAGCCAATCATATCTGAGATAAGAAATGACGCTGTGGTGGGGCTACAGGTTGTCAGCCCCACTGGCAATCAAATTTGTGTGATCTACATCAAACACGCCAACACTCTGAGCATGAGTATTAATCATTGCACACTGTGTGAGAGGAGCTAGCCCCACTCTGACCCATTCAGGCTGCCGTAGTCTACCGCGAACACGGGAGAACGCACTCTGAAGCGGCAAGGCAGGGGCAGAGTGTGAAATAAAATCCTACCACAAATTATATGCAATTTAGGAAGATGTAATATCCATAGAAGATAAAAAAAATAATATATGATAATAATCTTGAATTAATTAAAAATAACATAACAATTGTTTGCATTTCTTTCTGTTGACAAGAGGCGTATGCCCCACCTGCCCCTAATGACCAGTCGCCACTGCTCATACCTAAACATAATGGTCGCGTTTTTTAAACACGTGGTAAACGTTGTAAAACGGTTGCAGTTTGCTTAGATGTAGGCACAAAAACTACTTGGCTAAGTTTAGAAAATGATCATGGTTTGGGTTAAAATCAGTAAAAAAAAATTACTTCACTTCCGTGCGTACGTACGTACACATTACATAATTATGCACGTGAAATAGAACGTGACATAGTTGTGTTTGTTCCTTAAAGTTAAAGGTCCCATGGCATGAAAATTTCTCTTTGTGAGGTTTTTTAACATTATTATGCGTTCCCCCAGCCTGCCTATGGTCCCCCAGTGGCTAGAAATGGTGATAGGTGTAAACCGAGCACTGGATATCCTGCTCTGCCTTTGATAAAATGAAAGCTCAGATGGGCCGATCTGGGATCGGGAAAGAGACTTCAGATACAGTATTAGGGGACCACTAAGGTCTATATAAAAGAGACTTCAGATACAGTATTAGGGGACCACTAAGGTCTATATAAAAGAGACTTCAGGTACAGTATTAGGGGACCACTAAGGTCTATTGAAAAGAGACTTCAGATTCAGTATTAGGGGACCACTAAGGCCTATATAAAAGAGACTTCAGATACAGTATTAGGGGACCACTAAGGTCTATATAAAAGATACTTCAGATACAGTATTAGGGGACCACTAAGGTCTATATAAAAGAGACTTCAGATACAGTATTAGGGGACCACTAAGGTCTATATAAAAGAGACTTCAGGTACAGTATTAGGGGACCACTAAGGTCTATTTAAAAGAGACTTCAGATACAGTATTAGGGGACCACTAAGGTCTTTATAAAAGAGACTTCAGATACAGTATTAGGGGACCACTAAGGCCTATATAAAAGAGACTTCAGATACAGTATTAGGGGACCACTAAGGTCTATATAAAAGAGACTTCAGATACAGTATTAGGGGACCACTAAGGTCTATATAAAAGAGACTTCAGATACAGTATTAGGGGACCACTAAGGTCTATATAAAAGAGACTTCAGATACAGTATTAGGGGACCACTAAGGTCTTTATAAAAGAGACTTCAGATACAGTATTAGGGGACCACTAAGGCCTATATAAAAGAGACTTCAGATACAGTATTAGGGGACCACTAAGGTCTATATAAAAGAGACTTCAGATACAGTATTAGGGGACCACTAAGGTCTATATAAAAGAGACTTCAGATACAGTATTAGGGGACCACTAAGGTCTATATAAAAGAGACTTCAGGTACAGTATTAGGGGACCACTAAGGTCTATTTAAAAGAGACTTCAGATACAGTATTAGGGGACCACTAAGGCCTATATAAAAGAGACTTCAGATACAGTATTAGGGGACCACTAAGGTCTGTTTAAAAGAGACTTCAGATACAGTATTAGGGGACCACTAAGGCCTATATAAAAGAGACTTCAGATACAGTATTAGGGGACCACTAAGGTCTGTATATAAAAGAGACTTCAGATACAGTATTAGGGGACCACTAAGGTCTATATAAAAGAGACTTCAGATACAGTATTAGGGGACCACTAAGGTCTATATAAAAGAGACTTCAGATACAGTATTAGGGGACCACTAAGGTCTATTTAAAAGCATCCAAAGACCACCATGTCATGTGACCTTTAAAATAACTCTCAGTGTACTTTTATTTTCAAAGGGGGGACAAACTATTTTTACCTCTAGGAGGCAAAGGTTTCATATCAATTTTATCAAAACAATATCTCTCATATAAAATATAGGGCATGGCACAAAGGACATTTGTAAAACTCATTTTACTTTAACCTCAACTGAACATTTGTGCTTTGTTTTTCTGTGAAGCCAGTCTAGTTTTAATATTCATTCTAGCCACTGCCCAGTGTGTCATATTAATCATAATTTGTGCAATAGAAAAATCTGAAATGGTAATGTCCTGAATTCCAAGTATCACGGATGCAATTCATGAGCTGTATTTTAATTTTCTTTACAGCGTGAATATTATTTACTTTGACAATGTGTAAATGAGGTTTCATGCATTTAAAGTCAACAGGAAAAGTCAGCATAATTACATGGCTAGTCCACATTAAGCTTCCAATTTTATTCAAATTTACCTCCAAAAATAGTTCTGGTGCTTTTTGTCGGTTAAAGGTGTTTTCAGCACCTATGTTCATGAAAAAAGTATTGGGATTGTTTTCTGGTTACCTCTTCATCTCTTCAAATCCAAAGTTGGCTATAGACCAACGCACGTTGGAACATGCAACATCTCCAGACAAACGTCACTATTTTCAGAGCTTGCTGCTCCTCAACTTAAGGCCTCTACACACGGGGACATTTTTTGTGTGCTTTTAATTTGCACGTCATCATTTTTTTTTTTAACTGTTGTTTTTGTCATAAGTACTTTCACACAGAATGTGAATGATTTTTAAGAAGCGATAACGCGACGTAATTGTTTTCAGTAACAAGGTTGATTTTTCTGAGCAACCATGACATGCTAGTTTGTTGAAAAGTGGGCTAAATAATGCTGCACAGTTTTGGCGAGGGAAAAACTAGCATGGCCATTTTCAAAGGAGTCCCATGACCTCTTAGCCAAAGATATCTCAATGAAAATGGGTTTTATGGGTACCCACGAGTCTCCCCTTTTAAAGATGTGCCCACTTTATGCTGGTTCATCTTTAACATTGATAAATAAGATATGATTAATGGTGGCATAACATTTAATGTATTAGGAATTAAAAGAGTGGGTTGGCAAAATGATACTGAGGTCACTACATTGACACAAATACAGTATACTGCAGATGCATTTCTATAGTTGCTTTATTCATGCCTAAGAACAATGCTCATCCAAGTAGGATATTTATGCATTTTACTTTTTACTAACTTCCAAGAGTCTGTACGCCTGAACTTTGAAGTCCAAAATTATGATTTAATTTGCATTTGTAATGCAATGTGATGCCTAAATAGACAGAAGGGTTGACCTTATTTGAAGGGTCACCAAGACGATTACTGCATATGCCACCATTAATCATATCTTATTTCTCAATGTTAAAGATGGACCAGGTCAGCACTTTATTTGAAGGGTCACAAACATGATGAAGTAATGAAGAAGTCATGTTCAGTTATTCATGATTACAACACTACAATTCAGACACTTTAACTACATAATTACCAATGAAGAAGACATGAACATTGTTAATAAATCAGAATGAATCAGAATCATATGATTCAAATACCTTAATTGATGCAATAATTAACGTATTGTTCCTGCATTGAAGCTATAGTGTGTAGTTTCTGTCTCCCCCAGGAGGAATTCTAAGTAATGACAACAAAACTGTCGGTGCGTCCACATGATACAAGCCTTCTGTGACCGTGCACCTCCCCCACCACTCCTCCACACAGTTGCTAGTAGCCAAGGAGGAACCGGAGGATTAAAAAAAACATGATGGACTCTTCAGAAGAGGTCATTATCTTCACTCGAGTTTCTGCATGCAAAAGTCACCGGACTCCACAATCTTCTGAACGTAGTCATACTGAGAAATCCAGAGAGAGTTGTGTGGAGCTGATAATCATAATTAGCTTTGTACCAACTCATTTGGCAACGGCTCGAATGGAACGGACGTTCATTAATATCAAAATGTTACGCACTAAAGCTTTAAGTTATGCATGATACTATTCATCCTTGTACATTACTGATAGTACATGAAGTACTCCGTGAGTTAATTTGTGCGTTTGAAGGCATGAAGTCATGCATCAATTGATAATTGATCATTCATGTACCCATATAATAAAGTGTTACAGAAAAGCTTGACACAGTGCTGAGCTGCGTCTAAAATTAATCTTCAGGTTCTTAGCTTTCAGATGGTGTGTACCACTTGTAAGTGGCATCTACTGTTGAACCGCCACTGCTCTACTGCGCTAAATGTACTTCACTTACTACGTTATTAAGGACATTATGCCTTTTATAAATATTTTCAGTAGTAGCAGTTGTAGTAGTAGTTGTTGTAATGGTGTTCTTCCAGCTGTTTGATCCCACTAAATGTTTTATTCAGTAGAGAACATGGATTTTTCAGAAGCCTACTTACCTGAGGCAGGTCCTTCCTCTAGAACCCTTACTGGCCTTGGCAGCACATTAGACAACGAAATAGAGTTGTGTTCCAAAGATATTTCAATCCTGTTTGACCTCTCCGAAGTCTTTCAAGTAAACTCACAAGCACTCAACCTAAACCTCCCCTTCAATCCTAGCACCTCCGCATTTTAACGTATGCGTCACAGACGAAAGATCCTGAAAGAGATGGGGGAGAAAAATCAATCATACCAATTCCTCTTAAAGTTCAAACCGCCTTGGGTTACCCCGCCATCGATCTCCTGCTCCTTCACTCGATTGCATGTGGGACTATTCTGCAGTGCTCACTGCTAGTCGGCTATATTTCCTATCAGAGCTTGTTTTCTCTCTTCTGGGCCATTCAGAGCACTTACAAGATCAGTAAAAAGAATCAGCCCTGTCATACAACATTAATACTGATATCGCTTCTCTTCAGCGGAGAGACACAAGTTTGATTTGAAGGTTTTCCTCTAATGAATTTCATGTCGTTATTGATAGGAGGGGAAAAGTGTGATATGCAGCTGGGGTCTCACTTTACTCTGTGTCTCTATGTGTGTGTTTGTGTGTGTGCGTGTGTGTGTGTGTGTGTGTGTGTGTGTGTGTGTGTGTGTGTGTGTGTGTATATGAAGTGCTTGGCTTCCATGGCCTCGAGGCTAATGACAATTCTCCAACACACACCAGCCCTGTGTTTTTCTTGCTGCATAAGCTAACAACTAACAGCTAGGAGTGTTTGCTAATGGTCTAGACCATTATGGACGACTTTTTTTTTTTTTCTTCTTAGCCTGCGGACGGGGCTTGGTTAGGCGACTTAAAGATTTCTCTTGACAAAGAATAATGAGACTATTGATTGTCCTGCGAGATATTTACCAAAGTCCACTTAGAAACCACCGACCACCATTGATACACAGAGAGGGCAGCATCCTCTGAATGCAAGCCAGGGGATCGCTTTAAATGGCCTGTGAAAGAACCTGTGTATCCTGCAGCGCCGTGAAAACCAGCAGGACAAAGCGAGATAGAGGTTGATGTGTACGCTTTCGCTCACCACTTGGGTGATTGATTGGAGAAAAATACAATATGGTGTCAGTGATGGGGTTACACATGAGGCCTTGACACAAGGTGTCCCCTGCATTCAGCAGCAGAGCTCCATCACTACAGCGCTGAGAGAAATAGCGAAAGAGAAGTACAATGTTGCAAAAACAACGCTTGTATGAAACCAAAGCTCTTGATAATAGAGGGAAACACTGTGCGTAATTGTGCTCTCTGTGTTCTAGGTTCCTACATCAGGACGAGCCTCCTATTATGTGTCCTACAAGAGAGACTCATTTATTCAAATCAAACTACCCAAATATTCGCTACCTAAGGTAAGTTGCGGCAAAACTAAAGAGAACTTTTTTTGGTGTTGAGAGTAAAGATTTCAGATTCATTTGCTGCCTTAAGTTAAATTTATTAAGCCTGAAGAAATATTTTAGTTACGTTGTTTACTTAGTATTTTTGGAACCAAAAAAAAAAACGGTGTGCAGCTCTATTATCTGAGCAAATACAAGTATTACGGCTTTGACTTTTGCCCAAAAATCATATTTGAAGTTCGTTTGTTTATTAATATTCAAATATATTCAAATATTTATTCATAATATTTTGACCATTAAATGCCTTCAGTAAGACTTATGTTGGTATCAAACTTCGTATATGTTCTGTCCACCAGAGGGCAGTGTATCAGTCAATAGGGAGGCAATGATGTTTCCAGAAGAAAAACACACTGCCACGACTTGTTTTTTTAAAATTAAAAGTCAGACCCTGGATTAAACACAAACAGTATGCTTTCGATAGGAAGTTCGGAGATTTCGTAGCCTACGTAAGTGGTCTGATGTTTATACTTTTGCGCTGGTGTGTGCGTCGAGCCGGCTTGTGTGTGTGTGTGTGTGTGTGTGTGTGTGTGTGTGTTAGAATGAGAGCGTGACGGTGATTACCGGTAGCTTCAGAGCGAGTAGCGACTCTAGAGTCCTAGTGAGAGAACCAAAGAGTCTCCTCTGTTCTTTCTGACCACGGTGGGAGATCTGGAGCAGGAGAAGTTAACCCTCTCCTTGATCTCATGGTGTCTACGGAGACGGAGAACCAGGAAACGAGTCGGGGGAAATGCAACGCTACCAAGCCACGGCCGAGTGACAGCTACTGTAAATTTTGAAATGCGTGAAAAAAAGGGCATCTTTTTGGGACCAGGGGCCCAAAAAGATGATCGGGACATCCCTAATTTGTATTATTATTTTATAATTTTATGCATTATTTTATATATTTTTATTCATTTTATTTTTTATCTGTTTTAATTCCAGAATGTCCCAGAGTTAATTAATCATAGTCTCAATAAAGTATTCCCATTCCTATCGCTGAAAGCGAAAGCAGTGAAATTCATGTAGATTGGTTAAAACACGTGTTGAGCCACAGGCATACTGTCCTTTTAAACTCACACTTTTAGTCGTCAGAGTGAGCCCCTTAGTGGGCTATACATTACAGTATGTCATCAAACATTTGTATTCACACCGCAGCATTGGTCTCATGACCAGTCCCACAGGGTCAGCATGTTCTAATCCGTCACCTCTCCGCTACCAGTCATAACTCCTCTTAATCTCTCCCTGCTCCCTGATAGGATTTACACATTGTCAGCACAGATGAGAAGCAGGTCTTTGCGGCGGTGCAGGAGTGGAACCAGAACGACACCTATAACCTCTACCTGTCTGATACCAGAGGGATCTACTTCACCTTGGCCATGGAAAATGTCAAGACCACTAGGGGCATCGGAGGGAACCAGATGCTGGATCTGTACGAGGTAGGCACCAAATGAAATTGGTCATACGGTAAGGTTTTCATTGATTGAATATAGGAAGTTACAGGGACTATTACTTTCCCACTATTACTTACTACTGTATCTTAAAAGGGTGTATCCATAAGGGTTGTTTATCGATAGCAATGACCCAACAATTCCTTTGCTGCTGCCGCTGCTGCTGCTGCTGAAATTTCCTGCAGTATATTCGCCCGTGAACCAATCACATTTTAAAGGCCCACATCTGATCCAAATGTCAACCAAACATTTAAACACAGGATTTTGAACCTTCCATACCTCGTTCTATCACTCCCAAGTTGATTAACATGTCCTTTAAAGGGGTCCACCTGTTTTACACATCAAGATTAGTTTACAAGCCTGTGGAAATAATGTCGTATAATGTCTTCAGTGGCTCTGAAGGAGCTTTGAGAAGTCTGAGAAAATAACCCCCTAAGATGTCACCAGGCTACACATTTGTAACAGAAACGTGGGCATTTTGCATGGTCAACCAGATATCGAGTTACATTATGGGAAATGTAGTATCCCACAGAGTTTGATCTGCACAAGGAACTAAAAGTCGGAATATCCTGGCCTCTGCTGCCTCCGTTTGTACCATTCTTTATTATGTCTCTTACTTTTATGCACTACTTAATTACATGGAATACTCCTAGCACTCCGACCATAGACTGTATGAACAAATCCTGACTCCGACGATATCACAGATCAATAATAATGCGTTACTAGCTGCTAACTAAACCACAGCAGGTCTGTAAACAGAATCCAATGTCCCTTTCTACTCACCCTGATGCTAGCTGATGTTCACCGCCTCAGGGCATCGTTGATGCAGAGGGAGTTCAACTCGCAGAAAAAGCTGCTACTTCCATAGTAAGCGGTATCTGTGCAGTATCCTACTTCCATAGTAGGAGGTATCTGTGCAGTATCCTACTTCCATAGTAAGAGGTATCTGTGCAGTATCCTACTTCCATAGTAAGAGGTATCTGTGCAGTATCCTACTTCCATAGTAAGAGGTATCTGTGCAGTATCCTACTTCCATAGTAAGAGGTATCTGTGCAGTATCCTACTTCCATAGTAAGAGGTATCTGTCCAGTATCCTACTTCCATAGTAAGAGGTATCTGTGCAGTATCCTACTTCCATAGTAGGAGGTATCTGTGCAGTATCCTACTTCCATAGTAGGAGGTATCTGTGCAGTATCCTACTTCCATAGTAAGAGGTATCTGTGCAGTATCCATTTGTGTAATATCCATCGATCCAACGACCACAAGGAAAAAATCTGCCAACTCTACACTAGCCTAACGTAAACGGCAGAACTTGTGAATCCGTGCATCTATGGTTAACCTGGGGTGACTCTCCTACGGGCAGCGAACTTTTTTTTCTTTTTTCAAACTTTATTTATTTTGGTTTTAACATTTTGCATGCAGGTAACTTAACAAGCGATCCCATTGGATGAATTCGTCCAATCACAGATGGATTCAGTTGCAGTGTCCATGCTCCGGCAGCCTACACAACAATACCAGTCACCTTCCCCACACGGTCCTGTACTGCAGGTGGAGCCTGAAACCATGGACTGGTCATCCTCCATGTGGTGGTAGTCAGACACTGCAGGCCTGTCCCTCACAGGCTCAAATGCGTAACCTATGCCATTAAAATTACTCATTTTCATGTGTATGCTGCACTGTAGCCTATATACCTTCGCAGGTCCTAACATGCCAGTGATGTCATCGAAATTGTCAGCGTTCTAATACTAACAAACGTAATTTTTGTGTTGCTTAAAAAAAGCTATATTGATTTTTTTTATTACATTTTTTAGTGTAATTCATTTTTATTTGTCATAACCAACCCGTTATCAACGCAGATTATTTCAGTTCAGTTCATCTTTAATGCAGAGACTAACAGTAGACAAAAGCGAAATCTGAGTTATAAATGTTTAATAAGAAAAACATGTAGGCTATTATTACTGTAGGACTTCATTATTATTATTATTAGTAATGACATAGAACTGTCACATTTCTGCTGGTCAGACTTCTGAAGGGTAGATCTGAGTTTATGTGACACTACTTGATTTGGATAGAAATGTTTTTTTTTTATTTAAGAATGCATTGATGAAGATGTATTGCTGAGTCATATGCACTGGTACGCATTACATTACATTAGACAAACAAACCTTCAATATCTAATTCTGTTAGTTTTTATCACATCACCACAATATGATACAATAGTGAAAATGGATAAATGATCATTTTGAATTATTGGTCAGCCCTAACGTGATGTGAGTTGTAATAGTTTTATTTATTTTAAAGGTGTGTTTATGAAAGGTTATAAACCTAACTAATTAGTCAGCCTGTGCTCATTGATTGCTGACAACGTTGGGGCAGCGCAACAAGCTAACACAACACCGGCATATTTTCACCTTACATTGATATGGTGCACGTGTTAGCAAACAATTGCCTAGTTACACAGTAGACATTAAACATTAGCATTTTTTTAACCTTTACTTCTTTTTTTTTTAACCTTTACTTGTATGATTTTCTTTTTGTACATATTTATGGAGCGTGGATGGAGGGAGCCTGAGATTTAATCATTCCCAACGATTGCTTTTCTGTAACTGTTGTGCAAATGACAATACATTTAATAAAGAAAGACAACTGGGAGTTATGTTTCTGTACACCTGATGAACTGTGTCCAATATTCACTCCTCCAATTATTTCCTGAGGGAAATAACTGGCTGCTAAGTTGCTAAATGCTCCACTAGGCTCCCTAGTTAGTTGCTGACGTTATCTGGCGGTAATGACTCGGCCGTTGTGAGTTTAAAAAAGTAAATACAGTCGCTCAGTTTGTGTTGTGTGTTCTACCAACACAGTCTCACTCCCAAAAAGTGATGCTTGGTCAGGTGCCTCTGGCGTTTGTTATTGGTGCAAAATGTCTCCTTTTTTTTTTGGTAATTTCTGCCTTTAATTGATAAGACAGCTGAGATATGAAAGAGGAGAGAGGGGGGGGCGGGGGGGAGACACGCAGGAAACCGTCACAGGTCGGAATCGAACCCTGGACCTTCTGCGTTGAGGAATAAACCTCATATATATCATATCATACATATGTGCGCCCGCTCTACCAACTGAGCTCTACCCAGCCACCAGAATGTCTCCTTTAGCATCTAGCCCTTTGCCGTCGTTTCTTGACATGCTTGGTCAGGACTCTGTCACTCTGGGTCTGGACGTACGACACGCGGCACGGGAACGAGACAATTAGGGTTAGGAAAAGATGGTGGGTGGGGTTACAAAATGTACGTTTCAGTGACACGCGGACAAGAATGGCGGTCTCCTGGGTTAAAGTGGAACGCAGATTCTCTGTCTTTTATACTACTCGCTACCGTTGTCGCTCTTAAAACTACGTCGTCTTACAGCACTGCGGGCGAGCTGGTGCCCGGTGCGTTCCATACAGACGCTAAAGGGTGGTTTTTGGAGTTTGTGTTCCACTTGTCTTACATGGTTAGGTCTGCATTATAGGCTGCACTCGTCTATCTTACTGACAGCAGACATATATGCATAAAGAGCATGCTTAATGGGGCTCGCTGCCATGCACCTCTGGACTTGTAATGACCTTGTTAGCTTGCTGGCTAGCTACTGTATGTGTTTGCATTAGCATTCATAGCAGGAAAGTAGATTTCCCTCCTTCTCCACTCCCTGGTGAACCCAGTTTATCACTCCTACACTGGCAGGTGTGGCTGTGAGAGTGAAGGAAGTGAGATATTGGCCAGCAGCGGTGGCAGCAGTGCGGTAATTAACAATGCCATTACCTCTCCTGAACAGTTTGTGTGTGTGTGTGTGTGTGTGTGTGTGTGTGTGTGTGTGTGTGTGTGTGTGTGTGTGTGTGTGTGTGTGTGTGTGTGCAGCTCCCATTACCATGCCGCTGTAAAAGCATTTCACCGTGCAGCGTGAGACGATAAGACGTTTTTTAATTGCATTTGTCACGCGGTCAAGGGCTCCGTTCTTGATCAGAAACCTAAACAAGAGATAGATGATACACCGCTGTCTCTGATAAATCAGAGCCATTACACAGGGTAAGATATACGCTATGGAACTCAACCCATTTATTGCTGTTAGACCCTGACAAACTGCACTTCACAGGCCTAATGTTCCAGAGAGAAGACACAGCTCCAGCCAGACCAGAGGGGAGACAGCAACGTACGTGGAAGTTTTTTTTTTTTTTTTTTTTATCTTCTTCCACTTAGGAGTCATGTCTCTTCCCAGAGGGCCCCTCTTCTCGTTGCATCCTCCTCCCTAAAAACCAATTATGCCGCTTCCACACAGAAAATTGCACAATTATCTTCTAAATTAGAAGGATTATTTTTATTGTCAATCCGATTGGATAAGGGCAAATTCTGTAATCATGAGCCTTTGTTGTGCAAACTCGTTTTCTGTTGACATCAGGGCTCTACATCAGCCGCTAAATATCGCTGCAATCTGAGAGGTGAGAGGCGCCACCTGCTCTCCGACAATTATCACTCCGCTCGGCTGGGGTTCACTGTAAGCAGCTCTGAATGATTGATTGAAGACATGAAGTGGATTGTTGTCAGCGAAGAGTATTAGATGATCTGGATAATTTCAGATTTGTTTTTGCCATTGTAGGCCTTAATTTTCGACAGGACAGCTTAGACTTGAAAGGGGAGAGAAAGAGAGAGAGAGAGGGGGGGGAATGGCATGCAGCAAAGGGCCGCAGGTTGCGGCCGCTGCGCCGAGGACTGAGCTAACCAGGCGCCCAGATCTGGATAATTCTGATACTCACAATGATTCATGTTTGTGTTTTTTTTCTTCTGCCAGCACGCTTAAACCCACAAAGCTGTGATTCAACAAATGAGCCATATAATACAATGTAAAAAACTAAATTGCTTCACATGAAATAACTAGCGATTCCCTGCTGTTCAACAAAGACGCTCCATTGTACTAAATAGCAGTGTTTTCAGATTGGCAGCCATGTTTTAATTCACTGAATATTTTGAAATATATACACACACTCCTCATGCGATCATTCCATTCAGGAAAAAATAACATGAAAATCAGCAAAACTGTCAAATGAAAAGCTTCTAAGCAGCGCAACATCAACGAGCTGGTGGATGGAGTAGTTTCAGACGGTGGTGAAAAGGTCAAGATGCTTGCTCAGTTTTTAAAGTGAAACTTCCAGTGGCATTCTGTATTACAGACTGCAAACATTTAAGTTTAAAGCTGCACCAATCAATATTTTAATATCAACAACGGATCAAATCCCTATCTCCAGGTGTTGATGCATGAACTGTAGAAGTGAAGCCAAAACATCTGGATCTCCCACTGGTGGCTGGCTGCATGTGTAGGTCATAAATCCTGCCCCCTCCATGTAAAATCAAAGTATAACTCAAATAAATTTTTCCCCCAGAGGTGTTTTATGTAATTTTACTTATTTCTGATGACACTGATGTTTGTTCAACTTTGCAAGTTTGTTTTTTATTAGTTAGTTAAAAACGGGGTGAAACGTCATGATTGACAGCTGTTATATATATGTATATATATAAATATATGAGGAGTCCTTACTTTATGAATCCAAACGGTTGTGTTTATTTATAAACTTCCAGAAACCATGTGGAACTTATTCGGTCAAAGTAACAGGCGACATCTTACAACCATATACAACTTGGCGGGGAGCTGTGCACACAGAACTAGAATCCTACCGCGCATGTGCACTTCCTAAAGTACGGTGTCTCGTAGCGTCCATACAGAGAGCGAACATAATAATTCACCAGAATTATCTACAACAGCTGTGATTGGTTGGGCGAGCGTATGGGCGGGACATTGATACAGCGGCTCCATTACATATTTATCTGATCATAACTGCACAGACTCAGGTTCCAAAATAACAAGACGGCAGCGCCTGTTATCTGGGATATTTTGGTTTGACTTTGTACAGTCGGGAGGAAGTGAAGACACATCGTCCATCTTTTCGTACAGTCTATGCCTCCCACTTCGTAGAGCTCTTTAGCTTCTTTTAGCATCATTGGTTTGGTTTGAGGCCCGCAAACTCTGGTCTTACGACTCTGTTTTTAGCCGCAGCAGACAGCTTCTTTCAGTAAAAAAGCTCTGATAAACTCACTGTATACTACCAGCTCATTATCACTAAACAGCAAACAGACAAAGTTAGCTGCTGAACATAGTGGAGCATTTAGTAGCTAAGGAGACAGATATTTCCTTAAGGAGTTGATTGAAATCAAAACAAAGCTAAAGGGAGAGTGAATATTGGACTTTTATTTGTCAGGTGGACACACGCACGACACCAAAGTAATGCTAACGTTGCTTTGTTTGTGCTTTGTGTTTGAGCAAATTGAAGATGTCAGCTAGGGTACCAGAAACGTGATGCTCTGTAAGGAGGAAAGAAATCATTTCAAAGAAGAACAAATGTGTTTTGAGTAGGATGTGGCATAAACAAAAATCTAATTCCAGACACTCAGGCGGATGGTTAAGAGTAAAAAAATCCCTTAAAAAAAGCCTAATGCCTTATAAAACATATCGGCACACTTTGCCTTCCTCTGGGTGTCTTGACATACAAGATTAATAACATTGTCTAATTCTACACACCAAACCAAGCGATGCTAAAGGCCAGGACACATAGAGCAGATAATCGGCCGTCGACCGTCCGAGGGGCCGCGATCTTCATTTTGGCCAATTTTACACATATAATCGGCGGGGTGGGCACTGCCGGCAGTCGGACTCAAATGATCTGATTGGTAGAGTGCTAACCCGGAAACGGGGAGCGGGATGAGCGTGACTAGAGTCTCTCAAAATCTGACAAATCTTTCAAACTGACCTTTGTTGATCTGAAATGAAGACAGATTCAGCAACTGCACGGCCTATTTCTCGCTTAAAATGTTTTCAGAAACACATCTAGGTGAACTATTTTAGTACAATATGAGATCGTATCTTTGAATTTCCGGAGAAACAAGACCCTTGTGACGCGTTCGTCCAATCAGCTGCCGGTTTTCATTTTTGGGCGACAATCCAGATTAGCGCCGCCCGCTGTTATGGAGACGTATTACGTCTCGTCTCTTCGGTGTGTTCCGAGGCACTTTTTGGACCAACTCGGGGAGACTGATCAGTCCAACTGCCTTTTCTGCCGACGTTTGGCCGTTGGCTCTGTGTGTCCGGGCCTTTACACATATTGTAGAAAAGAATTGATTGAATGGAGTATAATTTTTTTAAGGAACACTGCTTCACAGATGCAATAAATACAATTTATATTGATGTTGTGATATCAGATAATGTAAAACGGTTGCATTTAATTGTTCATATATGAGTATATGAGGTATGTTTAGATTTGCCTGAAATGCAACAACGGGCCCCCTACCTGCGGATCCGCTAGACATGTCAACGTCACAGAACATGCCTCATGGCCCGCCTGATTTTTGCCTTATTCTGCCTCTGATTGGCTTACCCTATCATTTTTACCCTAACCAATCCCCACTCCTCACGCCTAAACCTTACTACGTCGACACGTCTAGCAGATCTGATCTAGCAGTTACCCCTGCCTGCACCCATCAGTGTCTTCCTTATTTTATAATAATAGGACTAAGTCGACAGAGTCCGGAGCTGTGTCAGTTGCAGCAAATTGAGATGTGTGTTTAGAGCAGCTGGTGGTAGATGTGAACAGAGGTGCAATGTCCTCTGTCTCTGTGTGAAAAAACATTGAAAAATAAAATATTAAATGGAAGGGTTTGCCCGTGTCTGCCGCGTGTACATTGTGGTCAGAGTTATGACTCATGCGTCACTGATGGTAGCAGAGATTATTAAAAGCAACTGGGTGTTGGCTGTCTCTGATCACATGCTGCAGAACAAGCTCCCTGCTCCATCCTCGTTTTCATTTCCACTCCCTTGGCATTCAGCAAATGGCAGAACTGCTTTAAAATCGTCAACGCACAAAGGCGGAAAATCATAATTTCTTGAAATGCTGGGAGTATTCCTTTAAATGCTGCACCGCTAAAAGTAATTCTATACTGTAGAATAGAGATCTATGCCTTCGTCCTTCAATTAGTTGTCAAGAAAGTAGAGCGTGGTAGGTGTGAGTGATGGATAGAGAGAAATGTGGTGGTGGGGGCGCATGCTTCACCTTGTGTGTGTGTGTGTGTGTGTGTGTGTGTGTGTGTGTGTGTGTGTGCGTGTGTGCGTGCACTTGTGATAGAGGAGGTGGAGGCAATGAATAATGACTGCAGTGACTGACAGGATGGGAGGATCATCGTTAGCCGCGTCCATCCTGAGCGCCATGTTTCTATGACAATGTCAAATGCACTGCCTATTAGTGCCACTTATACAGACGTGCTCCCTTCAGGGAGGGAATGCAGCCCTTTACTATGGCAACCATTTGGAGGGACTCTGTCCATATCCATTGCATATTACACTTTGGTGTAGTTTGAGGGATATTCCTACAACCTGAGAGACAACCATCAAGGAGGATTTTGGAAGAGAGGTGTGTGTCTGTATGAGGGTGTTTCTATGTAAAAGTGCAGGGCCCCGTTCAAAACATGCCTGTTCACAACGGGGCCCACTGCTTGGCCCGTGGAATCGCTGCTTGCAGTTTTTTTTCCAGAACCGCTCATCCAAACAACTTCACACTACACACTGCGCTTCCTTGGGTCCTGAGCAATTCACCTGCCATAACATAGTTGCATCGTCACTAGTCTATATCTGCGACGAACCACTTCCAGGATTGCTCCTCTTTCTTTGTGTTGGCGTTCAGTGCTGGACTGGGACAAAAAATCGGCCCTGGCATTTTTTGGCCCAGGCGGCCCACACCCACCGTGATTGGTCAGACACATTCCCTGCAGACAGTCCTCTTAAAATATGCGTGCATTCTATGATATGAGTGGCCTAGTGTTCAGCGTTCATGTGATCATTTTGGATCCTTCAAGAGGGTTCTCAAGACTTATCTGTTGCTCTTACACTTAAATAATTCATTCTTTCTTAGAGTTATGATTTGTATATTTATGGTATATTTATTATTTTTTATTATTGATATTTGATATTGTATTGCTATTATTGTTATTATTACTAGAATGCTTAATATTGGCTTAGCAACTTTAAAAACAGTTTACTGTTAATTTTAACTATTGTAAGATTCATATTTTGTCGCTTTGGACACAAGTGTCTGCTAAATACAATAACCATAACTATAACCCTTCCCAAAAGCTACAATAAAGCTGAGATTAGTATATGCCCTGGAAAAGCGCACCAATACA
Organism: Perca fluviatilis; assembly: GCF_010015445.1. NCBI lineage: Eukaryota > Metazoa > Chordata > Actinopteri > Perciformes > Percidae > Perca > Perca fluviatilis. Next base: position 47,378,559 of record NC_053112.1, on the reverse strand, counting down.
AGAGAAGCTAATTAAGCCATTCAAGGAACACTGATGCTTGTATCAACACTGACTTTATAGATCACACAGACTCTTCAGCTAGCCAACAGGCTAACCGCTAGCATTTTCAATGTAAGCTTAAACAGTTAGGTTACCTGACCACCACTAACTTTAATGTTACAGCCAAACTGCTTGTTATCGCTATGACATGACACACACACACACACACACACACACACACACACACACACACACACACACACACAAACACACACACACACACACACACACACACACACACACAGACAGCCTCCCTCCCTTCCTGAGAGTCCCTGTTAATTTGCCTACTCCTTACCACATCGTCAACTACTCTCTCCTTCCATCTTTTCCTCACTGGCTCCCATGGCCCTGTCATGGTCACATGAAGCAGCTACTACAGCCCCAAACATGTCAGAAATGTTGGCACATTTTGAGGAATACGCCTGTAGATTCTTAATCTTTTTCTCCTGTCATTTCTCTGCACCTCCCTTGCGCTTTGGTGGTCGTTTGTCCATTTTAACGTGAATGCTAAACTTCCAGCATAACTATTACAGCTCACGTCTCAGGGCCGGGAGGCGTGGCCAAAGTGGGATTCGTAAATTTGCGGCCCGGAGTGGGTTCCTGGATTTGATTGGGTCAGGCCAGTGCCAATAAAGAAAATTAACCAATGGGCCGCTGTGAGTTCTTTATGGGCCGGCCTTGCCCGGCAAAAAAAAAAGGCCTATATATATCGGCGATTCGGCCCAAAAGTGCGTCGGCCCACCGGGAAAATGCCCGCTATGCCCGATGGCCAGTCCAGCCCTGTTGCCGTTCTAACCTCCGGTGGATTTGTGAGGACTATGGTTAACTGCTCCTCAGATCTCTGCAGGGTAAATCCAGACAGCTAGCTAGACTATCTGTCCAATCGGAGTTTTCTCACTGGTTCATGGGAAAAAATCCAGGAACAGACTTTACCATTAGGCAAGATAGGCATCTGTCTGGGGGCCCCAAACAGCTATTTATCAGATTCATTATGATGATTAGATAAGAAAAATAATGAATATCTTAATGTTCTAACCCCCCCCCAAAGCATTTAAAAAATATGCAACTCAACTTGATACTACTTACTTACTGTGTACTTCTACTTTACCTAAGAGAGAGAAAGGTTGCTGGTTACGTTGCAGATTTTATTCACACAATACAACAATTCAAATTGGTCATTAAACTATCCAGCATTATAAGTGATTTTTTTCTTATATGACAGGCTTAAAGTTTTTTGTCATACCTTGACAGTTTCGACTGCTGACTGTGCAGTCATCTTCAGTCACACTACCATACATCAGAAGGATCACAGAGCGCATTCAAAGGGTGATGAGCAAATACCACATAAACACACCCGTAAAAAACAACAAATAAAAATGCGCCAGGTTCTTGTACATCCTAAGGCCCAGATTGACCCGGAGAAAAAATGTAATGTGATATATGAGATCCCATGCCTGTCATTGCAATAAAACATATATCGGGGAAACAGGCAGAAGAGTGTGAGAAGGAAACATCTGGAGCGTGCACTTGTGCAATTAAAGAAAAGGCGGAGCAGGAGAATCTGAAATCAGCCATCTCAGACCACTGCAAAAGGGAATATCACATCATGAACTGGAAGGAGGCAAAGATCATCCGAACAGAAGGCAACAAATACCATCGCTGGTTTGCTGAGGCAGTGGAGATCCTCAAGCGTGCCCCCAGAACTGTAAACCGGGATGAAGGAGCACACCGACTTTCTCTCTCCTGGGACGCAGTTCTACAGAGACTCTAACTGCCGTCTGGGGGGACCGTCAGGGGGTTTAAATGATTTAAATGTGTTGACAAAGGACATTTTGTGATGACCTGATTATATCTGTCTTATAATATGTCAGCAAACAATGAATCATCAAGGCTGTGTTGTAGATGGTGATGAAAGCCTTTTACCCTTGCACAGTTAACCATATGCAGTGCACCCATCCATATGATGCAAAATGCACACATAATGTGGGTGATATGAATGTAAGATGGTTGCAGAAGTGACACTGATCTGTGTTTTTGTTTATTATTTCTAAAGAAATGGCAGAGCAGATTCCGAAAACAAATCCAGTGTGGCAGGGTTTACATTTCTATGATGTAAATTGAGGGAGCAAAAGCAGTATCGGCTCCAAATATCGGCTCAGGAAAATTGGCAGCCTGTATCGGTCATCGGCAGAGGCTGATGAAAAACAATCGGTATCGGCACTAAAAAATCCATATCGGTCGATCCCTAGTTGCTTGTGGACAAGTACCACTCCCTAAAGACCCTGATGCATTTGAGGCATTTAGTCGGCTAAAAGAGCTCACACGTGTGCTGGTTACAAGCGAAGACTAAAACCAAATGCCGTGCCTTCAATTTTCCCCCACAAGGAGCCTAAGGATGTAAAGAAGACGAATCATCGGACACTACGCCGATCATGGAGGTAACCGACAATCCCCCAGATGCTGATAATGATTCCATAACTGTAGGCCTACAGTGTTCTCCAAGTATGACCGATGCAGCAACGCAGACGGATGTAAACCAGTCGGATGCAGCGGTACAGTAGCCAGCTGATGTGGACTACCCGGTAGAAACGGACCATACTTACACAGGTGAACATGAAATTGAGTTGGGCAAACGTGTACAGGAGGATGACGTTGGCAACTCCCAGGATCTGTTCCTCTCAGATGGTGAACTTGGCGAACAGAGTCAACCACAGTACAGTCACTCTGATCCGGAGTACATTGTAAGTTCATCTGAGTTTTCTCAAAGCACCCAGGAGTCACAAGCTTCAACTAACACACATAAAGAAATGAGGCTTTTTGTAGTTTTTGAGGAACATTTAAACCAATTGCTTCAGCGTTGTTAAAAGTGTGGCTCCCTGATTGTCCAGGAAGGAGCGAAAGAGATAAAAAAAGAAGGATCACAGTTGACTCTAGAGCTCACATGTGCTAACAGCTGTAGTTACAGATGCCAGTCTCAGCCTACTCTGAGTGGGACCAAAGGGACAGGAAACCTGCTTTTAACAGCATCAGTTTTCTTCAGTGGCATTCATTTTGCTAAATTTGAGCGTTTGTGTAACATGAACCTCAATCACATCACTGAGGACGAAGTTTGTGTTTCCTGTCATTGGGCTAAAAGAGCAGAGTACAGCGTTATCAAAATTAAATCACAAGAAGAAGGTGTTCTCTGTGGAGATGGCCGGTGTGACTCTCCAGGGCGCTCAGCCAAATGCTGTACATACACTTTAATAGACGCACAGAGTCAAAAGGTTGTGGACTTCGAGTTTCGAGCTCTAATATAATGGAAATCAAAGGTTTTAAAGAAGCTCTCAAAACCATAGAATATCAAATCATAACAAGAGTTATCTTGAGACACTTTACAGATAGAGTAGGTCTAGACCACACTATAATTTACAAAGCCCCAACAATTCCAATAATTCCCCCAAGAGCAAGCATTAGCAGTGGCTATTGCGACAGTGGCGAGGAGAAACTTCCTTTTAGGAAGAAACCTCGGCAGACCCAGACTCTTGGTAGGCGGTGTCTGACGGGCCGGTTGGGGGTGTGATGAACAGTGGCGTAATAGTCACATTAAAGATAATGGAACAGTGACTACAATGGTAGTCATAGTAGTTCATGTCATAGCCGGACACAGCACGGCGTTACAGGATGTAACGTGGCACAGCAGAGCATGGGTGACGCAGTGGACGCGGCAGGACGCAGCAGGACGTAGCCGGACATCGCAGGGAATCGCACAGTGTAGCTCTGCGAAGAAGAAACATAAGGACTCCGGGGAGTTAACTCCCCAGAGCTAGGTTAGTAACAAGCTTTTCTGGGACAGGATGCACATAAAAGGAAAAAAAAATTTAAAATCTCCACTGATAGACAGCCACAAATCGTCAAAGAAATGTAATCAGTAATCCAGAAAAATGCCATGAATTCGATCCTTGGCGTGTGGCAAAAGGAGTGTCAAAAAAAACTGGCAACTGAAGCTAAGAGAAGGGAATGTGAAGGCCTGGGACAGTGGATTCCATCCACTGTAAATCACCCTCAAAACCTGTGAGGGTGATGCCGAAGTGTTGAAAGAGAAGTGGCTATCAATAATGCACCACGTTACCAACCGACACGACTGGCCGGGGAACAGGCTCTATCACCAATGTGCTCATGAGCCCCTCGATGAGACGGGCCAGAGAAGCCAGCTTTGGTTAAAGCCAGGATCTGAAGCCCACAACGCACTCGTGAAGGTTGGGAAACACAAGCGGCTTTTGAAAGACCTGGATCATCTGACAAAGTGCATCCACACAACAACACTGTAGGTATGATCAAATACAGACATGCTTAAGAAATATTTCATTTATTATGATGTGGCAGGATGTGACTCACGTATTTTAATTGTTTAATTTCCAATTCAAATTTGTTTCAGGTGTATCACTCCATGTACCTGAAATACGTCCCAAAGAGAACACATTTTTAATATGACGTGATGATCCATGCCTCCATGCTTGCTGCTCTGGATCATAACAACAATGTGAACAGGGAACAGGTGCGTGAACTGTAATCACTCCTATGTGTTGCACAGTATTGCTGGGTATTGCACATCAAACTGTTCCTAACACCTTGTATCTATTTTCCATATTTCTGTTTTTGAACAGGCTGTTTTTCAAGATGGGGATGAATGTTGGTGAACCCAAGTTAAAAATCTCATGGAGCAAAGTCCACAAGACTTTCAGAGCAAGACCAGTGACTGTTGAAAAGGACCTTCGCTACATGACAGCTACGATTGCAGATGTTCTCTCCTCTGTGTTCGATCCAAACCAGGTCATGGACATGAGAGTGAATCCAACACATGTAATGGCTCCACAAGAGAGACTATCCAGATAACAGATCATTTTTCAAACACAGCAGTTTTCACGTTTCAAGTAGCTGCATCATTACAAACACGTGACGTACACACCAGCATCGTTCAAATGCACAGTAACTTTAATTTTAGACCTTAGTGGTCCCCTAATACTGTATCTGAAGTCTCTTTTATATAGACCTTAGTGGTCCCCTAATACTGTATCTGAAGTCTCTTTTATATAGACCTTAGTGGTCCCCTAATACTGTATCTGAAGTCTCTTTTATATAGACCTTAGTGGTCCCTAATACTGTATCTGAAGTCTCTTTTATATAGACCTTAGTGGTCCCCTAATACTGTATCTGAAGTCTCTTTTATATAGACCTTAGTGGTCTCCTAATACTGTATCTGAAGTCTCTTTTATATAGGCCTTAGTGGTCCCCTAATACTGTATCTGAAGTCTCTTTTATATAGACCTTAGTGGTCCCCTAATACTGTATCTGAAGTCTCTTTTATATAGACCTTAGTGGTCCCCTAATACTGTATCTGAAGTCTCTTTTATATAGACCTTAGTGGTCCCCTAATACTGTATCTGAAGTCTCTTTCCCGAAATTCAGCCTTGGTGCAGAATTACAGCCACTAGAGCCAGTCCCACAATGAGCTTTCCTTAGGATGTGCCATTTCTGTGTCTGTAGCTATTGAGGAGGAGAGAGGGGGGGCAAGGTGGAGGGTGGAGGTGTGGCCTTGACCAACTGCCACTTTGCTCGTTTGAAACCATGATGTCTATCTCTCTGATGAGGGGGCCAAATACTCTGGTCGGGCTAAGCAGAGAAAGGGGAGGTAACCTTGCTCCTTATGACCTCATAAGGAGAAGATTCCAGATCGGCTCATCTGATCTTTCATTTTCTCAAAGGCAGAGCAGGATACCCAGGGCTCGGTTTACACCTATTACCATTTCTAGCCACTGGGACCATAGGCAGGCTGGGGGAACTCATATTAATGTTAAAAAAAACTCATAAAGTGACATTTTCATGCCATGGGACCATTTGGTATGATACCCTATTTTGTTGCATAGCTTTTGCTCTTGACAAAATGCCTTCAAATGTCAACTATCCAGCTGTGTTATTAAAAGCCATCCATGCCTCATCTACTTGCATGATCAATGTCTTCATATTCAAACCCTGTATAGATTCCACTTGGTTCAGAGTAGACGTTTCTTATTTTTTTAACTGCACATGATGGAATGACTCTGCGGACTCTTCTCCCCAGCCAACCATGCATCCACCATGTAAACTGACGATATGAAGCATATCTGTAAGACCTAAAGGCAGAATTTTGAAAACAAATATACTATTACGTTATGAAAGAATGATTTAACCTGTTTGTCTTAACCAATAAAACAGCTGAAGCCTTCACTGGAAGCGCACTGTCCAGTTAACTTGTTTCACCATTTGTAGATACAGTGTAGGTAGGCTACAGTGTAGGCATACTCAGGTAAACATGTTCATGTTTGACTTGCCTATTAGTGACCAGGGGCCTCATTTATAAAACTGTGCGTAGATTCTATTCTGAAAGATTTTGTGCGCAAAAAAGTCAGAATTTTCGTACGCAAAAACAATATTCTGATTTATAACACCTTGCGGCAGCAACCGCACGGACTCTTCGCTATAAATACGGACGCGCGTTACCTTATGCGGTCCTGCAACGAGCCTCACGCTCCTCCCAAGGTCGTCCCATATTTGTCCTAATAAGGTCCATGTTAATCAATCAATGAATATTCCAGACATGAAAGGAGCCCTTGATCACCAATCACGAAACGGGAAAATGGGGGAAAAACACGATTCAGTGATTGTGAGATCGATGTGCTCCTAACAGAGGTAGAACAGCGAAACAAAATCCTGTTTGGAAGCCGTAACCCGTTAGTGTTCATATTGTTGTTAGCGCAGCCTTAATACTTAACAGATTTAGCTCAATTACCAATGATATATACATCATTTATGGTTCATATTTGCCATTTACCCCTGTGAGATCACATTTATGATCATATGATCATTTTCGTTTTTGTGAGAAAGGAAATTCAGTTATTAAAAAGGTAAAAATAGAAACAAGATTTTGGATCATTATTGGTGCAAAACAGGTGAAAGTGCTTGAAATGTAACAATTTGGTAACTTGTATGATAACTGTTTGGGAATAGCAGGTGCAGAAAGACAACATTCCCACAAACAGACACCTACAATCAGACACGACCACATAAAGACGCACAGACACACAGGCACACACACACACACACACACAACACACACACACACACACACACACACACACACACACACACACACATCAAACAAACAACGCATTTCCCGGGGCGAGGCAGGGGAGAGCAGCGGAGGAAAAGCGCATTTCCTCCGCTGCACGGTGTGGGAGGAGCCCCTGCCTCTCCCCGTTGCTGGCAGCCCCTCGCCGGGCGCCGCGACCGGCTCTGGGTCGGTTTAGCAAGAACAGGATTGTTGGGTTCAGGAAAACAAAAACTGGGTTAGGTTCGGAAAACGGGCATACCATCGGAGTTCACTAAAACGCAGTCAATAAAACCTTGGGAGCATTACGCACGATCACACGTGTGGTCAAAAGTTTGCGGAAAACTGGGAACATTTTTACGCATGGAAATTCTTTATAAATCCCGACTATTGCGAGGAATGTTGCGACGAAAAATTTCACCCTGCTTCACGCAACTTTTTCTTGCGTAACAGGTTTTATAAATGAGGCCCCTGGTTCCAATTTGGTAGACCAGCACTCTGCCAGTCATGGAGGCTGACAAGGGCAGCCCATAAAACATCTCGATTGAGGCAAACTGCGTTAAAGTTTTCATGTGCTGTGTAAATATAATCAAAGCATCTTGTTATAGTGTTTTACTGTGTATATATACATATATATGTATATATATATACAGTACAGGCCAAAAGTTTGGACACACCTTCTCATTCAATGCGTTTCCTTTTTATTTTCATGACTATTTACATTGTAGATTCTCACTGAAGGCATCAAAACTATGAATGAACACATATGGAATTATGTACTTAACAAAAAAGTGTTAAATAACTGAAAACATGTCTTATATTTTAGATTCTTCAAAGTAGCCACCCTTTGCTTTTTTATTAATAAGGGAAAAACTTCCACTAATGAACCCTGACAAAGCACACCTGTGAAGGTAAAACCATTTCAGGTGACTACCTCATGAAGCTCATTGAGAGAACACCAAGGGTTTGCAGAGTTATCAAAAAAAGCAAAGGGTGGCTACTTTGAGGAACAACTATGGCAGCCTACGAGTGAACGCATTTTCTGCGTTTTTTTTTTTAACAAAAACCAAAACATTTGGAGTGTTTTTGTACCACCTTTTTATAGCTGACGCCCACGTTAATCTTATAAAGCCAACATGTCGTAACAGTCGGGGTTCCTTTTAAGCCTGTCGTATAAGAAAAAAAAAATCACTTATAAATTGAAATAGTAGGCTAAATGAACTTGTTTGGATTATCCAGCATTATATTCGAATTGAAAGCTCCACTTTGAACAGACGTTAAGTTTATTTAGGTACATGGTGTTGATAATAGCAACGTAATACGATATATATTGTCTGGCGTTCTTTGATCTAGTGTCTGCAAAAAATCTCGTTAGCATCATGTAAGCTATTTAATACAGTTACCTCTTAGCAAAATGCTCTAAGTGAATTTAAGTTAGGCTTTTATTGCGAAGGGTAATAGCAGAAGAAGTGTAGCTAGTGTGATGCGCTGCTGTTGTCAACATGGGTTTTGGTTTTCAGGTTAAAGCTATAGTGCGTATTTCTGTCTCCCCCATGAGGAATTCTAAGCAATGACAACAAAACCGTTGGCGCGTCTACATGATACAAGCCTTCCGTGATCTCACACGCACCCCGCCCCCTCTCTTTTGATGATAAATGGTGTCAACATTTTAAATGTTAAATGCAACAATAAACATATGCATTTTATGAAAAACAGAAAATTACTACTAGAGGAAAAGCTTTTTGGAATAACATTTCCAGTGGCACTGATTGGCAAAGGACATGGCTATTACCATTCTGTATTACCAATAAGATTAAAGATGTACACGTCAAAATTGTATCCAAAACAGGTATATCTTTCTAAATTCTTAAATATTGAAAACAAATGCAGTTTTTGCAATGATGAACCAGAATCTATAACACATTTATTTTATATATGGTCTTTTGGAGATAAAAGCTAACCCTCGCCTTGTTCTGCTGATGTCTTTGGTGCCTTCCTAGCCCTTACAGACGGTTTTGTATCCAGCCTAGAAGTCCAGAGTTTTTCAGGGTCTTTGTGCAATTAAGATCATCTATTACCGTTCTAAACCGTTCTACAGAGAAGAATGACATAATTGTTTTGAGTTTTGGCATAAGTTTGGTCCTTTTTTGAAGAAATATAAATAGTTTGTCCTTTAAATGTTCATTATGTTTATTTTTGCACTGGATGACTCCAAATATATATAGATAACTGTTTTAGACAACACAAATGCTTGTGTAGAATTGCTATGTTTGTGATATCAATAAATATGACATTATTATTTTGATTATTGACATAAGTGAATGTCATGAGGGCAAAGTGTCTAGACTTGTTTTGAAAAAATGTAGATATTTTGTCCACTGTACAAGTTATAATGCTTATTTTTTCACTGTTTGAGTCCTAATACATATGAAAACTGATTAGGACAGGAGATTGGCTTAGCTGTTATTGCTGTGTGTGTGATATCAATATATGTGTGTGATTCATGTTCAGTTTTATTTATTTATTTGTCTTTATGGTCCTACAACCTTTTTTAACATTCAAGTGACCTCACTGCAGCACAAATATTTCAGTTTGTCCTGAAAAAAAAATGACGTTCATAGATTGACTGTGGACAACAGGGTTGATGTTTTACAAGCTTTTATAGAAAATAAAACCAGACGGACCAGAGGTTGTCAAAAATCCTTTAGTGCTCAGATTAAACAAACATTTTATTTGTACATGTACTGCCTGCTTAATTCTTTCCTCAATTGAGTTTTTATTAATTAGTCCTGTATAATTCAGTCAAGGTCTCCCGAATCTTCTTCACTTATGTGAAATGAGTTGTGCTGCTCCTGAGTTTTTCCTTAACAATGGAGACAGCTAACGTAGCCTAAATGTTAGCCGCCCTACAGCTGTCAGAGTTAGCTTCGACTTCATATATTACCTTCTAATAGCTGTATTCTCGGTAACGTGACAATCTGCAAGAAACAGGTTGCTTATAAATCACTAAAAAAAGTAGTTACAGCTCCGTTTGGCATAGGCCTAGTTATCAATGCTGTTAGCATGCTTTCTAACATGCTGTCAGTGTGCTTACTGAGCAACGTTAGCATTTACAACAGAGCCGCTTCACTACACTTGTTAGATAATGTTTCATTATAGGGTTCTCTGTTGATTTGTGTTTATCGCTGTGTGCTCATGGCTGAAAATGTATGTAAACAAAGCGGCCGTTTGCCAGAAATGCAACGCATCATGAGGAAGCCCTCCAGTGGACAGAACGTATAACAATAACCACATGCTGATAGTGGCATTGGCAATGCACACGCATACGCATACGAGTGCTGTAGTAAATAATAATAATAAAAAAAAGAATGAATTAAATTTCAATGGTAGTATAGAGGAAGATTGGCAGCTCTGGTATGTGAGTGTTTGGGGAGATTCGACTGACTGTGAGAAAATAGACATGGTGTCACTTCTTAACGCCCATTATTTTGTACTGTCTCGATTGCTGAGATGTGTAAGGATATAATTACAGATAGCACTTAGCACAGAATAAGAAAAAGCAGCCGACTCTGCCAGACTGTCAAATGCAGCGAGAAAGGATAAGCACATCATTTGCATTTAACTGAGCTTGTATTGTGAAGATTGCTGCCTCAATACACAATATACCATTTCTGATGAGTGCACTGGGTATGCTTTTTCATCTGCAATGGAGGACTAAACTGTTACAGGAGAGGTAAAAACAGGATAAAATGCACCCTGCCCGTTTGCATTAAGAGGGTAAAGATGAGATAACCTGCTGTGTATCTGTGTTCGCCAGGTGGCAGGAATTAAAGGCATGTTGATTGCTAACAAGAGGCAAGACAACCAGGTCAAGACCTACGTGACCTACAACAAAGGCCGGGACTGGAGGCTGCTGCAGGCTCCTGCAGCTAACCTGGATGGAAACGAAATTCACTGCATACTTGTGAGTACTGCACTTTTTTGAGGGGGGTGCATTTTGGCCTTTAATGGACAGGACAGCTAGATATGAAAGGGATATTGCCACCCGCCACCAATACATATGTGCGCCTGCTCTACCAATTGAGCTAACCCGGCCACACAGAATATATAATTCAGAATGAACTGTATCACTTTGTAATGAAGTGTTTTAAAGGCTTGACAGCAGAAACACACCGGACAGATTGGATAACATGGGGGCGCCAAAATGAAAATAGCTCTGCTTCGCGGCTATTCATGGGGCTTCTGCATGACTTGTGTTTCTGGCGTTCGAAGAAGAAGAAATGCCTTTATTTATCCCATGAGGGGGAAATTATTATCAATTATAACGTATGGCTTTATTGATAGATAATGCTATACAGATCATGTTTAAGAAGGACTTATTGTTGGATCCCTTTTTTTTCTTGTTTGTATTCCAGTAAAACGTTCATTATTGTCACTGACTGTTTTCTGGTCGGCCCTCCATCATGCTTTTCCAGAAATGTAGTAACGATGCCATCCGTGCAACTGTCTCCCCGACAAAAAATCCAGGGAGCCACTGTCTTAATATGTTTTAGATCGACCTGAAAACGTGACTAGTCAAGCATTTGTTAGCTAATCTTGCATTGTCATCGTTTCACAGCACAGACACCGCATTCATATTAAAACATATTTATTGGAAAAACATGCAGGAAGTGGTGTCTTCGTATCATCAGTACCTTTACAGTTTTCTCTACAATACCGCTGGAAATTAATAGTGCAGCAAATAAAGCAACTGGGCTCCTGCTGTGACAGTGTTCTGGGACATAGTGACAAATAAGCCAATATGATGCACAGCGGGTTGTGGCAACACAACTAAGTGAATGTAGTGGGAACTATTGTATGTAAATACTTACAGAGATTGTGTTTTTCATATAAACATTAACCCAGACCTATTCTGACAGTTTGGGATTCCAACTGCTAGATCTTTAGTTCATCAGGAAGATCCTTCTATACACTTATCATCTGAAAGAGCTGCAGGGCATCTCGACAAAAATCAATTGATTAACAATGGAATATACACTAACAATAGACATTTCATGTTTTGGCAGTTAGAACGATGTTTTTATTAATGGCTTGTAACTGCTTTAGAAAGTGTTAGCAAATTATGTATTAACCATTAATAAAGCCTTTAGTTAAAACTTTTAAATCCTTTATGTAGGGTGCTTTATTAGAAAGTGGTACTGAATTGGCAATGCAATTTACCTCTTCAGTCCCTTCCAATTTGAATGGCTGCAAATAAAAAGCAAGCTGTTTAAAGGGCCCATATTTTAAAAAGTGAGATTTCCATGGCTTTTTTTTAATTATAAAGCAGGTTGAGGTGCTATATGAATACTGTGAAAGTATCAAATCGCTCAACCCACAGAGAAATGCACACAGTCCGTATTCAGATACTCTGCCTTTAAACGAGCCGTCACCACTGTATGGTGGTGATGTCACAACTATACTATATATAGGTAGAAAGTGCCGTCACAGTGCCGTTACAGTCATTTCCTGGCTGCAATGAGTGCAGAGAGCACAGATGGCATAAGACCCAAAAAAGCTGACCAATCAGAGCAGGCTTTTTGCGGGATGGGGGCTTAAAGAGACAAGCGCTAAAACGGAGCATTTCAGACAGAGAGTGAATATTGAGACGGACAGTATGACAAAAAGAAAGTGTTTTTTTTATATTAAAGCACGTAAACATGTTCTAGTAGAAACCCAAAATACAAGTATCAACCTGAAAAGGAGCATAAAATGGCCTTTAAACTTAAAATTATAAACAAAATAAAATTCAGGTCAGTTTTGCCTTTTACTGTAACATAATGTGGCTAAGCTAATATTAGCGTTTAATATAGATGTTTTTTAAATGATAAACACATTGGAAATTGCAAATTGTGCTTTAAAAAAAAGTCAGATAAAGGTGCCACACTGGCAGACCCAGAAACACAGCAGGTCTCGTTCCACAGCCTTCCTCCAACTAATACCAACTGGGTACTGTCAGGGAGAATCATGTTTGAGACATTAGGAGGACTTCATGCTGTTTAAGAGGTGACTCCGGGGCCGCGTGGTGTGGCTTACAGGTTCCCTGTGATTGTGCACTCATGTGACATTTTAATTACTGCCGTCGATTGCTTTTGATTACCCTGTCCTGTCCCACTGCCTTGATGTCCTCACGCCAGTGACACGCTGTCTGCTGCAAAGATGAAAGCAGACACGATTTCTTTCTGCCCTGTGAACAAATGTAATTGTCTTCTGTTGTGTGCATCCCAGGGAGACTTGGCTTCACACTTTAATGCAAATTCCATCTCTCTTTGTATTAATGACAGATTAAATGCAATTAGCAAAAAATGTATGACGGCACGGTTAGTACTCTTTGGGAGACTAATGAATCTGGCTTGTTTTGTGATGTTTGTTTTTTTTGTTCTGTAATTTGGTTCTGGCCCTGTCATTAATGATTGCCAATTTCACAGCGAGAATTAAGATTAATTTATATCACATTTACTGTAAATAAGATTCAACACAATACAGTGCATCATCACTTAGACAGAGCGATGTGCCAACGACTTTTCACACGAATATGCACTTTTTGTTTTGACGGTTGCTTATTTTCTCTTCAACTTAACATTTAACATTTAACTTTCTTTTTCTTCTCCTTCCTCCTGTGCAGCCTTTCTGTTCGCTCCATCTCCAGCTGCAAATGTCAGAGAACCCTTACTTGTCAGGAACAATCTCCACCAAGAGTTCTGCACCGGGGATCATAGTTGCCACGGGTAAGACGAAAGACACGGTAAAAGCACTTATCGTCAGAGCATGCGAGCGCAGTGGGGGAGGGGAGAATTTCCGCAATATCGCTCACCTTGGCTCCAAAAAAGAGAAAAAAAAACCTGTGTTGTATTTCTGCGCCCACCCTCCCTTCGTGCTCAGGGCTCTGCTGGGTTACACTTTATTTCAAGCTATCTACATAAGAGGGACATGACACTGTCATGAACGTGTCATAAACATTATAAACAAGTCATAAACGTTTATGACGTAACGCTTCTTTTAGTAAGTGTCATTCGGTTTTTTATGTTAAGTTATGGTTAGGTTTGGGTTCATGTGTTCATGACAGTGTCATGTCACTCTTATGTAGATACCTTCAAGTAAAGTGTTACCCTCCGCTGGCAAAAAAGTCCGCCGGATAACAGGCATAAAGAGGGAGGGCGGGCGCCGTTCATCTGCATGTTACTGTGCTGCGGTAACACAGAGACGGGCTCGGCCATGATTCAAACTCACGGTGCGAGCGGCACCGGAGCGAAAATGGAGCGGGGGAAGATAAGGCAACGCTCCAACTTTTTCAAAATCCGCTCTGCGCTCCATCCAAAATCCTCTCGCTTGTGCTCCGCTCACATGCTCTGCTTAACCTAAACTTTACATTTTGGCGATAAAGCCTTTCTTCTTTTGAAAAAAAAAAAACCTACAATCAACTATGTACAAATTTGCATTTCAAATTGAAAAGTTGTACTGTCATCCTCCCAGTCAGCAACTAGACAGATGTGGGCCCTCCATGCCCTCTCTCACTCAAGCTTCTGTCTCAGTGATTCTTTAAGCTACACTGGGCACGGTACTGGCCACAGTGCGCTGCAGGATCTCCACTTCTTTCTAGAAGGCAAATTTGGTGTGGATTACAAGGCCACCTGTTTTGATCATCACCCAGCCAATTATGCATGTTTGAGAAAAAAAATGACAGTTTGGGTTGTGTCTGTGTGCCTTCAAGTGTAACAGCTTTTGAAAGAGTTCAAGCAAAGAAAAAAAGAGAGGAGAAAAGACAAAATAGCTGTGATAGCACCAGGGGTGGTGTCAGCAGAAAAAGTCTGCCTTTTGCTCTGTGTGTGTGTGTGTGTGTGTGTGTGTGTTTGTGTGTGTGTGTGTGTGTGTGTGTGTTGATGCATGAGTGTGTGTGTGTGTTTGCCTTTGAGTCGGTCTGTTTTGTCTTTGGTGTGTGAGAATGCTGAACAAACATGCATCACCACTGCTATGTTTGCACCGTGTGTCTTTGTGGGTCTGTGTGTTGCTGGCCGAGCCTTTGCTTTGGCACCACGATTCGTTTTGCCCGCTGCGCCTTTTAAGACGTCAGCTGGTGCAGAGATCATCTCCCCAACACGACAAACACCATCCAGATCAAACACATGCCTATTTACTGAGCCGTGGCCAAGATAGTAGAGCAGATCAACGGAAGGAGTCAGTTCAACTCGCTGCAGTGCACACTCACAGGAAAAAGCTTTGGAGGCATTGTATTGTAAGACTGCAAACTAGCAGAAGCGAAGGAGGCGCCCGCTCTCCTGCACATCTCCCACTATGATGCCGGAATGATGCAGGCATCCATATCCACTAACCTAGAGTTTTCTCTGTGTTATTCCAATGAAGAGAAGACGGCAAACTGGTCCGGGAATCAAGCCAGAGGAATGGATTAACCACAGACTTGGTGTGATTGGCAGCGTGTATTTAAAACACATGGTCCTTTGTCTGTGTGATCTGCAGTTTTGTTGTCTGATGTTCTGTTTGTTTTTTTTACATTTCCACTGCAGGAAACATCGGAGCAGAGCTGTCTTACAACAATGTTGGGATGTATATATCTTCTGATGCTGGCAATAGCTGGAGACAGGTGACCCTCGCACACAGATCTAGCCAATTGACAGACTTGTGCAAGAGTGTGACACATTGACATAACAGCTACCTGCTTTCAAATGTATTTTGTATCATGATGTAAGTAAGTAAGTAAGTAAAATGTATTTGTATAGCACCTTTCACAGATAAAAATCACAAAGTGCTTCACAATGAAATGCAATTCAACACAAGAAGTCACAATACGAGCACATTGAAATACAAATAGAAAATATAACAAACAACCATAAAAAACCCATCGACTAAGTAAAAGCCTGCTTGAACAGCAGAGTCTTCAGCTGCTTTTTAAAAGATTCGACAGAATCCACGCAATAGCGAAGGGGCAAGTCATTCCACAGCCTACAAGCCACTGCTTGGAATGACCGATCCCCTCTAGTTTTAAAATTAGTGCGGGGAACCACTAATAGCATCTGACCTAATGATCTCAGACTACGGGTGGGGGTATGTAGCTGTATCAAATCAGAGATGTAGAAAGGAACTTGACCGTGCAAGGCTCTGAAAGTAATGACAAGAATTTTAAATTGAATTCTATACTGGACTGGTAACCAGTGAAGTGCTGCTAAAAAAAAGCGTGATGTGTGCTCTTTTGTTAATGTGCATTAAAAGCCTTGCAGCAGAGTTCTGAACAGTCTGGAGACGATAAAGCTGATTCTTACTCAGACAAGTAAAAAGACTGTTACAGTAATCTAAGCGTGAAGAAATGAAAGCATGAATGATCATCTCTAATTCATTCTTAGTGACAAGTGGTCTTAACTTAGAGATATTTCTCAGGTGGAAGAAACAGTTCCTAACTAATAATTTAGAGTGGTGATCCAACGACATAGCTGAGTCAAAACCACACCTAAGCTCCTGAGACTTCGGCTGGACAGACAAGCCTAAGTCCCCAATATGATGCTTTATCTCAGGGATACGACTTTCAGGGGCAATAATTAGAGTTTCTGTTTTTTCTGAGTTCAAAAGCAGAAAGTTGTCACATAACCACTGTTTGATACTAGACAAACAGTTTATTAAAGATGACAGTTTGGAGAACTCAGTTTCCTTAAAAGAACAGTAAAGTTGGATATCATCCGCATAGAGATGGTACGATATGTCTCTAAATTGACTAATTATCTGTCCTAAAGGAAATGTATACAAGAGGAACAGAATAGGTCCCAAGACAGACCCCTGAGGTATCCCACACGACAACTCTGCAGTTTCAGACAATATCTGATTAACATGAACACTAAAACGTCTACCAGAAAGGTAGGATGAGAACCATTTTAAAACTGATCCAGACATCCCAACCAGATCACGAAGTCTATTTATCATAATGGTATGATCGATAGTGTCAAACGCAGAAGAAAGGTCCAATAGGACCAAAACTGTAAAATCCTTTGAATCAGCTGACATCATAATATCACTAGAGATTTTTAGAAGTGCAGTTTCCGTAGAATGCCTTTTACGGAAACCAGACTGGAATTTATCAAACAGCTCGTGCTTCTCTAAGAAAAGGGTGAGTTGCTCTGCTACAACTTTTTCTAAAATTTTTGACATGAAAGGTAGTTTTGATATTGGCCTGTAGTTCTTAGGTTGAAGTGGATCCAACGTGGGCTTTTTAAGTACAGGCTTAACAACAGCATGTTTAAAAAAACTAGGAACGACACCAGTTAAAAGTGAGGTATTTAGCATCTCAACAATGCAGGGGCCAATGGAGTCAAAAGCTTGTACAAATAGCACAGTAGGGACAACATCCATAGGACAAGATGAGGGTTTCAAAGTCTGTAGCAGTGTCACAGGTTTAAAAGTCCTGTCATACAACCCAATTGACACTTTGCTAAGTGCCAGCCCGATACCCTTAGTTACTGTCGCTACGCCAAGCTGTCAAGCTTTCCACTCCAGCGAGGCAAATGGGTAGTTCACAAAAGACCCTTTCTTGTGACATTTTGACATGCCACAGTGGGAAAAGAACCGGTGTAAATAATACAATTAATGAGGGCTGAATTCCGTTCAGCTGTGTCAGTTTCAGAGTCCCGGGATTGTGCATGCTGACACACTGTAATATCGCTGTCACAGCTTACTGGGACACTGGAATAGAATGCAGCCATTCTCAATGTTATTAGTATCACTTACGCCTTTTCACTTGACAAGTCAAAATGTCTGCGTTGAAAAAAGGCCACCGTAACAGTGCCCGATTTACAACTCAAAA
Organism: Perca fluviatilis; assembly: GCF_010015445.1. NCBI lineage: Eukaryota > Metazoa > Chordata > Actinopteri > Perciformes > Percidae > Perca > Perca fluviatilis. The sequence continues at coordinate 47,360,551 of NC_053112.1, read as the reverse complement.
TTGACAGTGCTTTTATAAACAATTGGTGCTTGATTTCTATAAGAAGCAGGCTTCTTTTACCAGCTGAAATGACAGCTGTTGCTAGTGGATTTTATTAGCTAATTAGCTAACATTAACTCTCTCTGAGTTGGTTAAAACCAAAGAATCAGTCTGTCTCGTTTAAGAAAGTACAGCATGATGTAGACAAACGTGCTTGAACGAGCTACACAGTGGTTAGATTCATTCTTAGTTTCACTTCTACAAGAGAAAAGCCTCTGAGGGTGTGGTTGAACAATGGGTTTGGCAAACATTGCACATCTTCCCCACGTCCAATAAAGAGCAGGAGAGAGATGCTAACGTTAGCCTAAACACTGAGTTACATTCAGGACCAGTTCCCATGCCTTGTGACAATATAATGCTAGTCCTGATTTCTTTTCCTTAAATGTAAAATGCTAATGCCACAAAGTAATAGGCAACACAGTCTACCCTATAAAATAATGTAGCCAGCTAAGGATATGCTAACTGCTGTCCTTGGAAGTAATGCTAGGTTACTGTTGTGGGCTAGTGGGCTGTAAGCTAGTTAGCCGGGTATTCTGATATTTGTAGGTTGCTTTAGAGCCATTGTTACTAACTATTTTAAAAAGAAAGTAGCTAAATTCGCTCGTTAATAAACTTAAGTATAAAATACAAGATGGAGTTAGCAAGAATGCTAATTTACATCCATAGTCCTGTATCTGGTATGTCACTACATACTGTATATACAAGATACATTTAATTCATTTAAGTTAATTATAAAGGACCCTAACTAGCTTTAGCATTAGCTGTTATTACTTAAGATGCTATCATCTTATCAATAACTATGTATTTACTTAAATTGCCAAGTTAAATAATTTAGGAAAAAACAAAGGAGAAGGAGTTCCCCATACAAATAATCAGTGGATCGTCACGCACATTCACAGGTCAGCCATGTTTCTGTCACTCACTGAACAGAGTCACTTAGTGAATCTCAGGGTTTCTTGTACATTATGAAAGTAATATTTTGCCTGTTCCATCAATACTATAACGGTTCATTTCTGCATATGTCTGTTCAGATTTTTGAAGAGGAGCACAATGTGTGGTTTCTGGACAAAGGAGGAGCCCTCATTGCTGTCAAACAGCCATCTGTGCCAACCAGACACTTGTGGTACGTCCATTAAGAGAACCTTTTTGGACTCTCTTCCTTTCTAAAATTGCTTCCCCAATTTCCCACCACTATTCTTAGGTTAATTCAACCCTTATGGTCCAAATAAATGAGCAGGTATATAATATATGTGACACTTGATCCATTTAGCAATTCACTTTGACTGTGGCTCTTGCAAAAAAAAAGACATAGGCAGTCTAATTTGAGAGATTTTTTTCAAGCCACTTATCATTAACAGCCAGCCGTGTGAGCCCCCCTTTTAGTGTTTTCATTAACACATTGCCTTCCTCTTGCCAAATCGGTTGCCTACGTTTTGCCCCAGTGCAGGCTAATCCAAGTGAGACCGGATCTGTTCTCCAGTCATTTTTGCAACAATTCTGAAATTAGTTTTAGAGCCAGTGAAGTGTAGCCTGCTGTTTTTTTTTTTTTCCTCCCAACCAATTTAAGTGTGATGGTAGAGGAAGTAAAAAAAGAATGAAAAAAAAAAGTAACCCAGATAGATAGAAGTCTTTGTAGCTCCACAGCCACCGTACAGCAGCTATGTAGTATTGCTTTATCAGTTGTTCAGTTAAACACTTCCCCTGACTGAATCTCATAATAGGTGAATAGGTGCATGTCAACGCTTTTTCTGCTGTCAGTACTTTTAGCCGAATAAAAGGCAGTGGGGTTTTTAAAGGCAACATGGGAGGTGTGTGTGTGTGTGTGTGTGGGGCGGGGGGGGGGGGGTTGCTGTTTCTCTCAAGCACAGGCCTCAGCAGTGTTTCAACCCATGTCACAGTCAGGTACTCCTAGTTGTTCTCACTTCAGCACCGATGTTGATAAGCTGTCAGAATCAATAGAGCCCGGGCCCCCGATGATGAAAGCTGTCCAATTGTTTTTTTTTTTCCTGTCTCCTTCTTCCTCTGCAGTTTTGTAGTTCAACATGAAACAGTTCTATTCTGGTCTTGTTTTTTTCACCCAAGTGCAGACTTTACCCAGGACCCGTGACGTCTCTCCATCTTCCTTTTTGGCATGTGGTCTGAAAACAGTTTTGTGTATCTCTGCTTTGACCACCAGACAGTGTGTCTCTTGAATGTCCCTTTTAATGCTAAGCCACTTGATATTTACTTGATACTTGATATTTACCAAAAACCTACAGTAGTTAATTGCACCGAGACTCAGAGACTCATCTGTTGAGACAAGCCAGTCTTTCTGATCCCCACCTATATCCCCCCATGAGCAGGCTCTTAATAGAGAGCGTCTGTTTCCGTGCCGTTGTTGTTGCTGGGTTTTTGATGGAAATGCATTCTGACACGCGCACGCACACACACACACAGGGTCAGCTTTGACGAGGGGAGGCAGTGGACCCAACACAGCTTCTCCTTGGTGCCTCTGTTCGTGGATGGAGTCTTGGTGGAGGCAGGGGCCGAGAACCAGATCATGACGTAAGTCCACATGTTAAAAGGTGTTGATTTGTCTGTCCTTTGAGGGGTTATTGTGGGCTGCGTGAAAGGGGAATGGTATTTTTACTGTTCTGTTCAGCCCTCAAAAAGCCTAGAAGGATGGAGGACCTTTAAGGAAAGCTCCTGTGGTATTTAGTCCTTATTAAGCCACATTTCTGAGGGCCAGGTAATGGGTCATGTAGGCTGTTAGTCAGACCTTTGTAGATACTGTATTAGGTCACCTGACAAATGGGTTTGTTCATAATGAAATCCCTTGTTAATGGGACTTGTGTCATTAAACCTTAAAGCCCCTAAAAACATGGCTTCAAATCTTATTTCTCTATAACATGAAATAGTAATAATAATAATTCCTTACATTTATATAGCGCTTTATCATAGACACTCAAAACACTTCGGGGGGGACTACTCTACCACCACCAATGTGTAGCACTCACTTGGGTGATGCGCGGCAGCCTAACGATCACCACACATAAGCTTGGGAGAGAGGGGAACATGTTGTTTATGGTGGTGGGACCCGGACCCTAGTCATAGTTAAAAAAGCATCTGTTATTATTTATTGAGTTTAAAACTCAAAAACTCAGTTAACATGAGGATTGTGTGGGTGTGGTTTGATCAGATTTGATTGACCGGGATCAAACCACGCCCTAACTGTCATCACATTTAGATCCAGATATTGCTCCATTGATTTCAAGTAATTTTATCATTTGCCTCTGCAGATTTTTTGGACACTTCAGCCATCGTTCTGAATGGCAGCTCATCAAGATAGACTACAAGTCCATCTTTAGCAGGAAATGCACCGATGAAGACTATGAAACCTGGCACCTGCACAACCAGGTAAGAAACGTGAAAACATCATATAAGAATTTGATCCGCTGACCACGTTAAAGTTCATGCCATAAAAAGAAATAGCAGTCACAGTAGCCGAGGTGTTTGTTGTGCCAACAGGGTGAGCCCTGCGTGATGGGACAAAAACAGATGTACAGGAAGCGCAGGCCTGGAAACTACTGCATGCTGGGAAAGGACTACTCCAGAATCCTCTCAGCTGAGTCCTGTATTTGTCGAGCTCATGACTTTGAATGGTAAGCTGATGCGTGTCTTCGTACAATAGCTCCTTTATTCGTAATCGTCGAGGGGGATTATGTTTCCCTCCATTGTCTGCAAAAGGAGAGCCTCATTAACAACAATGTTTGTTCTCCAACACTGCCGCACATGTAGAAGCACACACTCTTCATTCATCTTTGTAGGCTTTTCAAGTTGTTAAGTACTTTAATTATTTTCTATTGGGAAGCTGCCAAATGTCAGCCTGTTCTCACTCCCAACTCGTCAAATATGGCAGCTTGGTCAGTGGCCTCCTGATACTGGCACGGGCGTAAATGTCACTAACAGATGGGGGCGACAATAAACATAACATTTCTTAAGAGCAACTATTGAAGGGGACACAAATAATACAGCCAGATTTGTTGTTGTTAGAGGATATGTGTAGATGTGGAACTCCAGTAAGTAGGCTGAACTGAGCTTGAAGACGTAAATGTGACGTGAGCAACCTGTCTGAAAGTGTGAAGTCTTCTGGTAGCTGTGCCGAGAGAAATCTCAATCATTCCCAATCTTACAGAGACGGAGAGCGTAGGTATATGTAAGGAGATAACATAGGCACAGGCTAATTATTGCTAACTAAAATGCTAGTTAACATTAGTAATTAAACTTAAACAGCTTTTTCAGAACTGTTACCTCCCGAGTGTACTTTTATTAATATACCATGTATGACTGGACGTGGAGGAGGAATTGCTACAATATTAAAGAGTCGCCTACATTGTAAGCCATTGTCGATGGCTTTTACTTCATTTGAGCTAAGCTGCTTTGAACTGGGTGCGCGAAATCCTGTTTTGTGTGCGGTGATATACCGGCCGCCAAAGTATAATCATGACTTTATTAAGGATTTTTCTGATTTTATTGCTGCTATAAGGACAAATTATGATAAGATTCAAATTGTTGGTGATTTTAATGTACACGTTTGTTGCCCTTCAAAAGCTATGGCGAAAGAATTTTTAGATTTGACTGATGGTTTTAATTTAATTTAACATGTTACAGGATGCACACAAATACATGGGCATTTATTGGATCTTGTATTGTCTTATGGGCTGCCTATTGATAATGTATTAGTGTCTGGTGCTATTTTTTCGGATCATTGTCCTGTCATGTTTGATTTCGTTTTCAACGATTTAGTAAAACCACCCGCTCTCGTGCGTTACGGCCGCACTCTTAAGCCCGACACCTCCTCGTGTTTTTCTTCTTCTTTTGCTGCTCATGTGCAAGCAAACAGTAGCTCCGCTGCCTCTGATACAGAGCAATTAACAAATGTTTTTTTGTCGACCTGTTCTGAGGTTCTGGAGACTGTAGCTCCAATAAGAGCATTTCGCCCTAGATCAAAGCCTGAGCCATGGCAATGTGAAACCATGGCAATGTGAAGCCACGCGCGCAGCCAGGCGAGAGTGTAGAAGGGCAGAGCGCCGGTGGAAAAAGGATGGGCTGCAGGTGTCTTATCAGATTTTACAGGACAGCTGGAGAAACTATCAAAAAATTGTCAAGATTAAACAAATACAATATTTTTCAGAAATAGTTTCTCAAAATGTCAACAATCCACGTGTTCTTTTTAAAATCATTGGGTCTGTGTTGAACCCTCCACAATCCACTTCTATTGAATCTTCACCTGATACTTGTGAAAACCTTTTGGTCTTTTTTTAACAGTAAAGTTTCAGATATTAGAGCCAATATATTGCCCCTATCTTTGAACCTCTCTGTAAACATGCATTGTTCAGCTACTTTTTGTCAGTTTGAGCCAGTTTCAATGCTATCTCTTACAAAGATTATCAATCAAATTAAATCCTCCACATCCCCTACGGACCCTGTCCCTACACACTTTTTTAAGGATGTATGGGAAACGATTGGCTCTCATGTTGAGGAAATTACAAATCGTAGCCTATCTTCTGGAGTTGTGCCTGCATTTTGTAAAAAAGCAGTAATTGAGCCACTGATTAAGAAAGCAGGACTTGAGTCCGCAAATGTTACAAATTATTGTCTTATTTCAAAGCTTCCTTTTTTATCGAAGATTTTTGAAAAATGTGTATTTGTGCAGCTGCAGTCTTTTCTGGAGGCACATGGCATCTTAGATACTTTCCAGTCAGGTTTTAAAGTATTTCATAGCACTGAGTCGGCACTTTTAAAGATTTTTAATGACCTGGTTTTAATGACGATTCTGGTGATTCAGCCATTTTAGTGCTTTTAGACATCACTGCAGCTTTCGACACAGTTGACCACAAAATTCTTTTATCTCGTCTGGAAAACTGTGTGGGAGTCGGGGGGACTGCCCTAAAGTGGTTTCAGTCATATCTTTCAGGGAGATGCTTTTTTGTTAAAATGGGGGACTCTACTTCATCAACTGCGCCTTTGAACTGTGGGGTCCCCCAGGGATCAATTCTTGGTCCTATACTCTTTGCATTGTACCTTCTGCCACTAGGAACAGTTTTTAAAAAGCATGGCATCTCCTATCATCTTTATGCTGATGACTGTCAAATTTCAAAATTTTCAAAAATCAGAATACATGAAGGCAGCCCCCTGACACCCCTACTTGACTGTTTAAATGACGTCAAAGAGTGGTTGGCCCAAAAATGTTTTAAACTAAAACAGAGATTATGCAGTTTGGCCCCACTAATCCCATGATAGATTTGGGCCCCCTCAATAACTTTGTGCGTCCTGTGGTAACTAACCTTGGGGTAAAAATAGACAGTGATTTCAAATTTAATAAACAAATAAATGCAGTAGTGAAATCTAGTTTTTATCATCTTCGCCTTTTAGCCAAAGTTAAACCGTTTTTGTCTTTTAGCAGTTTTGAACTGCTAAAAGCTATACATGCTATACATGCTTTTATTTCTTCTCGTTTGGACTATTGTAATGCACTTTATATCGGTATAAATCAAAACGCACTCTCACGCTTACAGTTAGTCCAAAACTCTGCAGCCCGACTTTTAACAGGAACCAAAAAGCGTGCACATATAACTCCAATTCTTGCCTCATTGCATTGGCTCCCTGTTAGTTTTAGGATTGATTTCAAGATTTTATTGTTTGTTTTTAAAGCTGTGAATGGACTGGCCCCAACATATATTTCGGACCTCATCCAAATTTATACACCAGCGCGGACACTGAGGTCAGAGGGCCAGCTCCAGCTTGTGGTCCCCAAGTCAAGACTTAAGACTCGGGGGGACAGGGCCTTTTCTGTGGTTGGACCTAAACTCTCTAATGCCCTGCCTCTCCATGTCCGAACTGCCCCTACAGTTGAGTGTTTTAAGGCACGTCTAAAGACACACTTTTATTCTTTGGCTTTTAATTCTGTGTGAGTTATGTGGTCCACTGTGGTGTTTATTCTTTCTTTTATTCTTTCTATATTTTATATATTTTTAAACTTGATGTTTTTATTTTTGTTTAAATAATTTTATATTAATTGTTTGTATGTTCTGAGTCTTCTGTGCAGCACTTTGGAAACTTTGTGTTTGTAAAATGTGCTATAGAAATAAAGTGGATTGGATGTAAGTCCAAACTGCCTGCGACCTTCTCTATACGGTAATTCCTCTATTGTGTGACAGTAAGTTGCATGGTTATGACATGAGGTACAAGGTAATGGAGCCTTTCATACATTGTAGTGTTTCTTTAGAAATATACAATGGACAAATAGAGTCTTTAAACGCTTCAGATGTAAAGTTATTGGAGTCAGTCAATGGAATGCTAACAGCGGGTGATGGCTTGTTAGCCTAAGAGTCTCCCTATAGGAGGGACGCTTTCCGGATGCTCGCCTACCCCCTTGGTCCTACCGGACTTCTGTGTGTAGGTACCGTTAACATAAAGGCAGTAGACCAAACCACCGTGAGGCAAGGGAGGGAGAACTCAAAATCTTTCTAAACAGAAAACACATTTTGTTGTGCATGGCATGAAAATTTCACTTTATGAGGTTTTTTAACATTAATATGTGTTCCCCCAGCCTGCCTATGGTCCTCCAGTGGCTAGAAATGGTGATAGGTGTAAACCGAGCCCTGGGTATCCTGCTCTGCCTTTGAGAAAATGAAAGCTCAGATGGGCCGATCTGGAATCTTGGCCCACCCATGAGAGAAAGACATCAGCTTTCAAATGAGCAAAGTGGCAGTTGGTCAAGGCCACACCCCCAACCTCCACCTTGCCCCCCCTCTCTCTTCCTCAATAGCTACAGACACAGAAATGTCACATACTAAGGAAAGCTCATTGTGGGACTGGCTCTAGTGGCTGTAATTCTGCACTAAGGCTGAATTTCAGGAAAGAGACTTCAGATATAGTATTAGGGGACCACTAAGGCCTATATAAAAGAGACTTCAGATACAGTATTAGGGGACCACTAAGGTCTATATAAAAGAGACTTCAGATACAGTATTTGGGGACCACTAAGGCCTATATAAAAGAGACTTCAGATACAGTATTAGGGGACCACTAAGGTCTATATAAAAGAGACTTCAGATACAGTATTTGGGGACCACTAAGGTCTATATAAAAGAGACTTCAGATACAGTATTAGGGGACCACTAAGGCCTATATAAAAGAGACTTCAGATACAGTATTAGGGGACCACTAAGGTATATATAAAAGAGACTTCAGATACAGTATTAGGGGACCACTAAGGCCTATATAAAAACGACTTCAGATACAGTATTAGGGGACAACTAAGGTCTATATAAAAGAGACTTCAGATACAGTATTAGGGGACCACTAAGGCCTATATAAAAGAGACTTCAGATACAGTATTAGGGGACCACTAAGGCCTATATAAAAACGACTTCAGATACAGTATTAGGGGACAACTAAGGTCTATATAAAAGAGACTTCAGATACAGTATTAGGGGACCACCAAGGCCTATATAAAAGAGACTTCAGATACAGTATTAGGGGACCACTAAGGTATATATAAAAGAGACTTCAGATACAGTATTAGGGGACCACTAAGGCTTATATAAAAGAGACTTCAGATACAGTATTAGGGGACCACTAAGGTCTATATAAGAGACTTCAGATACAGTATTTGGGGACCACTAAGGTCTATATAAAACAGACTTCAGATACAGTATTAGGGGACCACTAAGGTCTATATAAAAGAGACTTCAGATACAGTATTTGGGGACCACTAAGGTCTATATAAAAGAGACTTCAGATACAGTATTAGGGGACCACTAAGGCCTATATAAAAGAGACTTCAGATACAGTATTAGGGGACCACTAAGGCCTATATAAAAGCATCCAAAGAGCACCATGTCATGGGACCTTTAAAAACAACTATGACTTTTTAAAATGACAGCTACCGTTCAGCAGCCATTTGTTATTTTCAAGTGCATCCACCCCGCTACCATTAATTACCCTCTTCCACTTCTATGCTCTCTAGGTTGATCTAACCTACATACTTCAGCTACAAACAACTCACTCACATTACTTCCACCCAGTAACTTTATAAGCTGAATTTGGTGCAAACATAATGCACAGCTTAGAGAAGACAATGATGTTATTAGCTCTACTTTCTTTTCCTAATGGTTATCTAATCACATTTGTTACTTAACCCGATGAGTGTATACAGAGCTATTTTGATGAATTGATCTGATGGATGTATGCTCTTGCAGTAATTCAGAGGTGTTTTCGTCTTCTTCTTTTCAGCAGAGCAAGGAACTCACAGCAACACAACACAAATTTACAAGTTTGAGGTCACTTTTGGTTAAAAAAAAAAAAAAACCTTTGAGGAAAAGAGAAAATATGTAAACCGTAACACTGCATCAATTGAAGCATGCAGCCCGAGGCCAATGTTGAGCCATTCAAGTGGAATCCATTGCATATGCTATTCATGTGTCTCATTAATTTACTCAATTTGTGTTTTCTAATAATTCCAAAAGTTTGGGATCGTTTTGCACAATTTGCTCATAATGTCTGTCTGTGAGCTCGCTATGCTCGTAATTCTGTTGAGATGATGTGGGTGGGTGTAAATAGTTTCGATATGTATGCAAATGCTAAACACTTGTATTTTTGTTATGTCGTCATGACAGGACACAGAAATAAAACATCAACATATAGCAGTTCGTGTTTGTAAAGTGCCAAATGCATCCCATTGAACTATACAGTATATTCTGTACTATATACAGTACATACTATAAAGTTTATTTGATTTTCTTTCTGTGACTAAGTCTGAGACTTTTGCCTGCCTAGCTGGCTCTGTCTCTCTCTGTCAGAGAATTATTTGAAGAACACCCAAATTATAAAATGAGGATTTTAAAAACCATCAGTGCAGAAAAAAGCTCTACTCCTCAGTTCCGCCAGGATTTTGCGGCCTTTTTTTGAGATTGTTGCGGCCCAAAATGCCTGATTTTTTGGGAGCTTTTGTAAAACATTGCGATAAAAGTTGCGATGTCTTTTGTAATTTTGTTGCAATGAAGTTGCGAGAGCCAGTGAAAGTTGCAAAAAAAAGTTGAGATTTTTTTTTTATAGTTCTTTAAAAAATAAAAATAAAACTTGTTTTGGGGAGAATTAAACTACTCTAGGCTGAGTTTTCCTAGTAACCATAAAGGCTCAGGATACTGCAAATGTTGGTATAATATGAAAATGGCTGGTGGATTTAAGACAAAAAATTATAATTTATTGAATGAATCAAATTTGAACATATGTGTCAGTGGCTGTCGCTGCAGAGAGCCGACAGGATTGAAACAGCAGCAGCTTTCAGCGACTTCAGAGTGAAAAAATGTTACAGCGTACATTGATGTTAAAATGTATACAGGTTGGCAGGACGGTCTGAAATGTTTTGCACGCTCTTTCGCTGTACGTTTTGTTGGTAAATGTGAGATGTTCGAGTCACACACGTCTCATCTTCATATCAGAAACAAGGAAATGAATTTGGGGACGTACGTGTGTTACGTCAACCCGTTCTCAACTCCCGCTTGGTCAGAGGCTCTCAGAGTCACATACTGACACAAAGTCTGGCACGTGGGACTGCTGGAATTGGTTGAAGTCGCGGGAAACTCCGGGTTATTGGTCAAATTTGCCTAAAAATTGCGGTGATTGGTCAAAATTGCGAGTCGCACCAAATTCACGCGATTGGTTGAATTTGCGTGAATTGTTGCGATCGGGACATCGCGAAATCCCCGGAGGAAATGACTACTCTAACATAATTTGAGGTGTGAAGAGTCTGGCTGCCACATGATCAGCCTACTTATTAGCCCTGTATGAAATAATGGTGCTATGCAAAGCTTAGTAGCTTAGCATAAAGACTGAAAATGGGGTAATAACTAGCATGGTTTTCTAAGTAAAAGAGCCAATTCAAAGAGAGATGTGATTTTTAATATTATGAAAAGATTGAACCACTATCCCAATTATGTGTGCACACTATTGTACACAATCTGTTTGTTTCATTCCAAAGTTCCCAGACTAACCTTTTACCTCGGAAGCCATACACCTGTGCAACCAATCTGCCTTGACAGCTTGTTAATGAATAGTTCACACTGTGGTAATCACAGAGTCAAAGTAGACCAGTCAGCCAATGGCTTTTTGGTTTTGTTTATTTGTTCTGGCTTGGTGATTAATTGATAAATCAATGCCATGACCATTATTAGAATGGACACTTGCTTACGTTGCTTTGTTAGATGTAAATCATGTTCTGATTGGAAACGCTAGCAGGAAAGTAAGAGTTCATTAGCCCTGTGTATGTTAACACCCCCCCCCCCCTCCACGGTGTGTTTCTATTCAGACTTCTTCACACTGCACACTTCAATATATCAATACATAATAATGTTGGTGCATCTCTGTGCCAGACAGGCCCCTGGTCACCAGTTATAACGAGATAGATAAGACGTGGCTGTGGAACACACTGGAAATGTCCCTTCTCACATGCTGATATTGATCAGGTGCCGTTTGGATGTGCTTTGTTGTCCAACAGTGATTATGGATATGAGCGGCGCGGCGACGGGAACTGTCGGCCTGCCTTCTGGTTCAACCCCTCCACTGTCTCCAGAAGCTGCAGCCAGGGTCAAAACTACCTCAACAGCACAGGGTGAGGACTGTGTGATTTATGTTTAACATACATTCATGGGAATATTTTCTTTGCATAAATGTGTCTGTTTTGGAGGCTGTCTCTTGGATGCTCAAGCAGGGCTTTAGAGCAGATACCAGATTTAATATGATTAGCAGTGCAAAACTGTATGATGTGCTGTGCTGTTTGCTTTGTGATCACTCAACTCAAGTGAACTTATTTCAATATCCAGATTTACTAGCACATCCCGAATGTTCAAATTACTACCACTGCGGTGCACCTTGAAGGTTTAGACACTTGTGATAATAAGTTCTTAATACTAAAGTATAGACTGTAAAAATAAATGGATGTTGCATCAGTGACGTCACCCATTGGTTTGTGGACTGCCATTTTGAAGCCGGGAGTTTGTCCATTGCCATCTCTGTACTTTAAAGCCCAAAGTGACCATATTTGGACAAAAGGGTGAAGGATGACAAGACCATGCCAGTGTTTCTATGGTTTCAATGGCGCTGCACTAAGATAAACGCTAAAGAGGGAAAGTCACTGATTTTCAACCCTTATGACACAAGTCATCCAGCAGAGCTTTGCCGGTGGGTAAACGCAGACCTCCAGATTCTAGTGCCATTCATCTGCATGTACATCTGTACAGAAAATCGGCAGACGTTCCCTTAAATTACCAGCTAATACTAACTAGTTAGCTAGCTTTGGTTGACAAGGTGCTATCAACCACTGAACAAGACATTTCTAGGCGACCAAAATGTTCCACTCAACTTTGATGAAGTGAAAACACAGTAAGAGTGTCAGAGTTTAAGATGAAAACATGAACAGCACTCCAAAAACAAGTTCAGCATTGCAAGGCCTCTGTCCTAATTGACAGGTCGGCGTGTAGCCACGCCCCTAAAGCATCCCCTGCTTTATCATCAATTTGAAAATAAATTGAACCATAATTTGCAAAATGAACATCATGCTGTTTTGAAGAAGACTTAAATGAGACCATTAACTAAAATTGTGTATTGAGTTAATAAATCAAGTGAGAAGTTAAGGTCTTCTTTTTTTAGCCAGTGGAGTCGCCCCCTGCTGGAAATGAGATAGAATGCAGGATTAAGGGAATTCTGCATCGCTTGACTTTTCAGGCCCTGAAGTTGCCGCTGTACTAAACACATATTTTGTGTGGTGTAAGACTTTACTTTCATTCCATTTTCTCTCTTTTGCTAGCAAGATGTGTCTCCTGTGTTAGTTTTGAGGCTCCCCAAAGGGACAGACACCTTGCAAAGCTTAATCACAGTGGGAGCGTTTTTATTCAGTAGCCCTGTGATTAAGTTTTCAAGGTGTCTCAGCCTCTGACACAGCTTGTGTTGTCAGATGTCATCTAGTTTTTTCAGTTGGAAGGCACAACAGCTGTACTGAGTTCAATAACATTGTTTCTAAACCACAAGCTCATGAAGCATCTGGGGGATTTATTTGAAAAACTTTGAAATGTGTAGACTTGAGTAGATTAAACTAGAAAATGATAAATTTGAATTAAGTTAAAGGAAGTAAATATCATTTTTTGGATCTTTCCATAGTTACCGTAAAGTGGTGTTGAACAACTGCACTAAAGGAGTTAAAGAAATGTACACGGCCAGAAAGCAGCAGTGCCCCAACAGGCCTCCTAAAGGACTCTTGCTGACAACCAAAGACGGCAAACTCACCGCCAACCTGGGCAGCAACGTCACCTTCCTGGTTCATCTAGATGAGGTGAGAACACAAGTAACATGGCTCCTTCACTAGTCTAGCTGAATACCCTTTCCATTTCCCTCAGGCAAAGATTAATTCAGTTGATTTTAACTAAAAGCTGCATTAATTGATTTTTTAAAAACAATGTTCTAAAATGTTTTTATGTTATGTCATTGAGTATCTTGTATTGTCCTGATGTGTGTTGAGGACCACAATGGAAATAAGTCTTGGACTTTGTTTTTTTATCCTCGATTGTATTTGATGTCCTTTTATCATGTGTAAGGCACTCTCTTACAATTAAATAAATCAAATCAAATAAAACATTCTACGTTTTCAACCAGCAGACAAAGTACATTGGAATTGATTAATATGACTAATAAATTAATTAGCCTAATCAATATAAATTACAATATTCACTCTATTTTTAGCTCTGTTTTGGTCTCCACCATCACCAACAACACTTTGAATTGCCTTGTTGTTGAAAAGTGCCATAGAAATAAACTTGTCTTGCCTCTGTATGCTCACCAGCTTGTTGCTAACTTTGTCTGTCTGCTGTTTGGTGCTACGCAGGCAGTGTACAGTTGATTTTACAATGCTTTCTGCTGAAAACAGATGCCATCCCTCTCTGCTAAAAACAGCTGCCACGTCTGGATATAAGGTTGATGAGAGCTATGAGACTGAACCAAACAGTAGTACAAGCACAAGTTGCGGATTGTATAACTTAAAACAATGATCTGAAGGAAGCTAAAATGCTCCGTAGAGTTGAGGGGATCTGCAGAGTCAGGTAATGATTCTCTGAGGGTTCATCACAATAATTGATCAATTCACATGACAGTACAGATAGTGTTTTTAGCAGTAGTCTTTAAACCTTATTTTTTTAAATGTATGTATTCCTTCATAAGGGGAAAGGCTCAAATATTCATATTCTTTTAAACAGAACTCAACCAGTCAGACATCAGTATTTGCTGTGTTCACATCTGATCTAGAGAGACACCATTTCTGTCTCTTTGGAATATTTCTGTCAGGGAAAGTCAACATCATTTGTGGCATCTCTCTTGGCTCAATTCTGGATCCACTGTTGTTCAGTTTGTACTTGTTCCCAGTGTCTAGAAACACTGCATATGTTATCGTAATTACGCTTGTGACACACAGTTGTACCTATCCTTGTCCCCTCGATTCATAAACCCTGTTAAATCACTGGTTGAATGTATAGATATAGATATATACAATTGTATGTCCTAAAAGTTATTGCTGCTCAACAACATCAGAATTGTTACCAATTATTTAAACACATTGCTAAATGTGTGTGTCTTTTCATTCAGTGTTTACATCAAAAATACATATATGTTTAAAAGGCACATAAAATAAAAGTGTTTGTTACTGCAAAGCAAGAAATGAGACAAAAGGTGCTGCATGGAAGTGAGTTTAAAGGTGTATTACTTTGTCTATTAAACATTGAGGAAATAGTTTACAGAACCATGAAGCATGATTTCTAGGAAAGTAACCTCTTTCTAAACACTCTAAAGTTTAATAGAGTCAAATGCCTTCAAATCACCCATGCAGTGCAAGAGTTCTGAGCCAGAGGCAGAAGTAAAAGACCTCACCTGAGAGTTAGTACGTTAAGAGGCACTTTGTTCAGAGGTAGGCCTGCCAGGCTTCCTGGTCACTAGGAAACTGCCTCACGTTTTTCCGAAAAAAATATGGTCCATTGATATTAACTGCAGGCTTTGAAGCATTAGCAACAGAAGTGTTTTTCTGTCACTGCAACAGCTCAAGGTAAGTGCATGTCCCTCAGGGTCTTGTTCAGGCCCAGTTGTCGTATTACTGTATGATGAGTTGATGAATCAAGGCCTGTTTTTTTTTAATTAAGAGGGGGGATTGTCTGAAAGGGAAGGGGGGTGATGGAGGATGTTGGGTAGCAGAACGATGTGACAAAAGAGAAGGGTGGGGTAAAGAATCATTGTGGCATCAACGCTGTTTGAGAAATTCTGAAGATTAATTCAAAGTTTAATTTATATTCATGAAGCCTCCAATGGCTGTATTTCTTGGGGAGAGCAAATGCCCTTTAATATTTAATGCGCAGAAGACTCTGTGATGCACATCCACATTTAAAAAAAAAAAGGAAGAAAAAAATGGCCACGTTTTGGGATATGATAAGATCAAGATTTCCTGCTTAGAACTGGATTTGTATTGGTTGAGAAACCGGTTATGCAACACAATAATTACAGCTACAGATGGCCTTTGTAAAAGCCACTGACTTTTCACTAAAAGTCAGTTGCAGAGAAATGATTGGCTTGTGCCTAAATGACATCAACCAAATCTCAAACAATTCATGAAGAATTTAACTGCCGTTCCATATTTGGCATCAAAGAACACAGGGGATTTGAGACACTTGCATATTCACTATACAGTATTTTCTCTCTGCCAGTTAAAATGGTTTGTTGTTTACAGTGTGCAGTGTTATATGAGTGTGTTGATAGAAAGATAATTTATATAGGAATATAGCAATATTTGAATGGCATGTCTGAAATGCATGAGCTCGTGTTCTTTTTAAAATTCACATAACTGCACGATGACATTATACAAATAACTGCATGTCAACAAACTGACTGAAAGGAACCGTGCACCTGTGGCTCATGGAAAATGCCCAGAAACTCTTCTCTCTTAGGAGGCTTGCAAAATCAGACAAAAACAGTCTGGTTTCTCTGACTGGTTCATTTATAAATCAAGAAATACAACAGTTCAGATCAGATGGTGACACAGACTGAGCACTGACTTCCCTCTTGGTTCAGTGTTGTCATGAATCAGATTTGGCTTCACTTTTGCTGGCACTGCTTAACTAATTAAAGCTTTGCCAGCTCAGTGCTTTAGTTGGAGAGTGGACACTAGTGAGAGCACACTTCATTTTTTTTGTACTGTCATAAAAAGAGACATTATTTTGAATTCCACAGAACAATTCAGGAGGCTTTTCTTCTGCAGTTATTTTAGGTTTTATAACAGATTTTTAATTGTCCCCATAAGGTATGAAAACTTCAAAGAATGTATTTCTAACTATTGAATTGAATTTTCTGAACCCCAAATTGCTCCGGATGGCTGTGCCATCGGCATGTGAGCGTAGGGCTAACCCTTCCTGATGAGCAGGGGACACCTGCCGTCAGCGTATGAATGAATGTGTGAATGGGTGAATGCTGGCTTGTATTGTAAAGCGCTTTGAGTGGTCACTAAGGCTAGTAAAGCGCTGCAATGCAGTCCATTGTTATTTTGGTCACAGTGTTCAGCTTAATAAAGTTTTGAGTTCCCGTCCCCTCTTCCCATTTGTGTTCCCCCAGTTCAAGAATCACCAAATGGGGTAGAAGTTCAGAAGACACACACATAATATAATCTCCCTGTGAGCTGCCTAACAATAGTTTTGTCAGTTTGAATTTTTACCAGCCACATCTCTGTTTAACACTCTAGTCACATTTGGGAGAAAATGTTCTACAGTTGTTCTTGCCCATGTTCATCTTTTTGTGAAACTTATTTCTGCCCCAGTGGAGAAGCTAGATGAAATCTTCTGCAAACGAACATTGTGATCGAACATGACAGGCACAACCACTGAGGATTCCAACCTAAAATATTAACCGCAGAGCTCATTTTCAAACTCTGTGTTGCCATAATATTAGAGAGACTTGCCATGACTTGTTCCCAAGAGTTAGTTAATAAGAGAAACATGGAGGTAAAGGCACAAACAGTGAATATCTTTTTTTTTTTGTAAGCATTCCAATTAAAAAATCCAGGTAAAAAAAAACAAAGATAGTCCAGTTAATCTTTGATTAGTCTCGCTTTGCCAGACCATCCACACGCTGCGGACCGGAGGTAGGTCTGGTTAGTCCACACAGCATTACAGGATGGGAGGAAAAACATGCTCTGGTTTATTGGCATTTCTTTAAACCAATCACAATCATCTAGGGCGGCGCTAAGCTCCGCACAGAGCCGCTGTAAAATAGTCGTGCAAGAGAAAACTCAGATTAGACAGATAGTCTAGCTAGCTGTCTGGATTTACATTTACATTTAGCAATCCCGGAAGTGGAACGTCAAGGATATATACTAATCTTTGATGGAAATCAAGAATGTGTCAAAATGTTATATTAAAGCTACATTAGTTGTCCAGGACTCAAGTCCTCCATCACTGTACACTATGTATTTACTTGAATTAGTTTGATATTTATATTTTAATTAGTTTGATATTTATATACAATTTTCAGTTCTTAGACAAAACGAAAAATTGAGCCCTGCACCTGTAGTATAACAAACATTTCTTCCCAGAAAGATTTGAATTCATAAAAAAATATTGTAATTTATTGTTTGAGTTTTAAATAAAAGGAAGTTTTTTTCTAACAGCCATTTCCCAACTCACACATGTATGACAGTTTAGTTTAGTTAGTAACACATTATACCTTAAATTCTGAACAAAATGTGCAAACTCAATTTGAATATTAAAATTGAACAGTATACTCCAAAACACTGACCTAAAGAGGCTAAAAGGCTCCTTAGGGCTGAGGGGCTGGTTACACATTTCACATTATACAATGTAATTTTAATCTTTGTAAAAAAAAAATATATATATATATATATATATATATATATATATATATATATATATATATATATATATATATATATATATATTTAAAAAGATATGAATTAGTGCAGCTTTAAATAAATGCATTTCATTCAAAGCATTTTTATTCTTGTTCATAAATATTGTTAGTTTTTTTTGTTTGCCCATGGAACATGTCATGAAAAGCTCTTGATAGAAAGAATAGATTATTTCTAATCTTGCAGTTAGCTAAATGCTACAGTGCATACATTAACCTTCAGTGCAGGGAAACAACCCAAACTCATGCTTTGTCTAAATAACCCAAATTACTTTGCAGACCTATTCACAGCTGCCGTGTCTTTTGTTACCCATCACATATGATATTGTGATTTCAGGTTCGACACGCACCTGAACAAATGCTGGCCTTGTGTGTACCCAACCCTTTACGGCCCTTACAACAGTGCTTTCATTGCGAACCAACACCGATGTCCCAGCCCCAAGGCTCCAGCCATGTTGCTTTTGGATCTGCTCAGCCCTGGGAGATATGCGCACACAAAGAGTGACATTTAGAGAGACTGGTCAGCATCAGTCTCATGCAGATAAGTGAATCCCATTGTGGCTGATTTAGAGAGCAAACGTGAACACAGAATGGACAGCAGACACGGAGAAGAGCTGAGTGACACTGGCGCCACCAAGACGGAGTCTTGTTTGCATGCCAGCTCATTACAGCTCTGAACAATGGCTGCAGTGTCAGGCCCTGTTCTTAGCTGTTCTCTATTCTCACCAGACACTTATCAAAGCTATCATTTTCCAGGCAGAGTGACATGAAATATCCCCAAAAGTGTCAACCAACCCCCCCCCACCCCCCCCTGTTACTGCACACTTGGAAGCACACAAAGAAAGGAACTCAGGTAGTGAGGGATGGAAGGAGCAAAAGAGCAGGAGAGAGAAAATGAACAATAGGTGTATTTGTTTTGGTTTTATTGTGCGTTTTGGCGAAGCCCGCATGCAAATGCGGTGTTACAAATGAAGATCCCAATAGCACTGCGCTACAATGTGCCAAGGGGAGGCTGGGAATTTGCCTTCACAGGCCTGGGGGGGATGAGCGCAGATTTGGTCGCTGTAGCAGCTGGGCTACCAACACTGATGTGTGTGCTGATCCTCAGATAGTGCCAGATGTGATTCCCAGAGGAACCGGTGCAGCCAGCTGAAGACCCACACACCATGCAAAGTCAAACATGGAGGGGTGGGCTGCCTAAACACAGATGCACACTCTTACTGACACACTTTCAAAATTCTCTCTCTACCTCTTTCTGACACAGAAACCATAAACTTGTTTAGGTTTTGAACACTTAGGGTTAGGGTTTAAACATGCCATCAACGTTGTATGTTTAGGCACAAAAACTACTTAGTTAAAGGTCCCATGGCATGAAGATTTCACTTTATGAGTTTTTTTTTTTACATTAATATGCATTCCCCCAGCCTGCCTATGGTCCCCCAGTGGCTAGAAATGGTGATAGGTGTAAACCCTGGGTATCCTGCTCTGCCTTTGAGAAAATGAAAGCTCAGATGGGCCGATCAGGAATCTTGGCCCACCCATGAGAGAGAGACATCATGGCTTTCAAACGAGCAAAGTGGCAGTTGGTCAAGGCCACACCCCCACTCTCCACCTTGCCCCCCCTTTCTCCTCCTCAATAGCTACAGACACAGAAATGGCACATCCTAAGGAAAGCTCATTGTGGGACTGGCTCTAGTGGCTGGAATTCTGCACCATGGCTGAATTATGGGAAAGAGACTTCAGATACAGTATTAGGGGACCACTAAGGTCTATATAAAAGAGACTTCAGATACAGTATTAGGGGACCACTAAGGTCTATATAAAAGAGACTTCAGATACAGTATTAGGGGACCACTAAGGTCTATATAAAAGAGACTTCAGATACAGTATTAGGGGACCACTAAGGTCTATATAAAAGAGACTTCAGATACAGTATTAGGGGACCACTAAGGCCTATATAAAAGAGACTTCAGATACAGTATTAGGGGACCACTAAGGCCTATATAAAAGAGACTTCAGATACAGTATTAGGGTACCACTAAGGTCTATATAAAAGAGACTTCAGATACAGTATTAGGGGACCACTAAGGCGATGTATAAAAGAGACTTCAGATACAGTATTAGGGTACCACTAAGGTCTATATAAAAGAGACTTCAGATACAGTATTAGGGGACCACTAAGGTCTATATAAAAGAGACTTCAGATACAGTATTAGGGTACCACTAAGGTCTATATAAAAGAGACTTCAGATACAGTATTAGGGGACCACTAAGGTCTATATAAAAGAGACTTCAGATACAGTATTAGGGGACCACTAAGGTCTATATAAAAGAGACTTCAGATACAGTATTAGGGGACCACTAAGGTCTATATAAAAGAGACTTCAGATACAGTATTAGGGGACCACTAAGGTAAAGTATCCAAAGAGCACCATGTCATGGGACCTTTAAGTTAAGAAAAAGACAGTGGTTTGGGTTAAAATCAGATGTTACTTCACTTCTGGTTACAAACGTGATGCTGAACATGACGTTCATAAAGTAAAAAAAATTTGAAGTTCACTTTTATTTTCAAATGGTACCCGAACCCCGGTCTCCTGGGTGTTTGACCCATCCACCACCCTGACCTGCCTCCTTATGAGGAACCTGTTTTTATACTTATTTTGTACTTTTCGCTTTGCCTCCATCATAACTACTACGGCCACTAGAGGGCACCGCCACTAGAAACGTAAATATGAGTAATTTCTTTAAAAAATTGTTTGGGCTATTATTGCCTTTATTTATATGACTATTTATATGACAGATTAGAGCAGGAAAGTGGGAGAGAGTGGGAGGATGACATGCAGCAAAGGGCCGTGCGTCGCAACAGAACCCACGGCCGCTGTGACAAGGACTGAGCCTCTGTACATGGGGCGCACGCTCTACCAGGTGAGCGCCCCCCAGGCGCCACACGTGTCGTATTTTCTTCTTCTGCTTGAAAAAACGACGTATGGGAGCGTTTTTCGTGGGACACAGTCTCTAATCTTAACATGAATAAAGTAATAGAAAACATTTCCAGACACAGCAAACTGACTGACAAGCAGCCAGATCATTATAAATCAAAGCTGACTGTAATACTTATTTTACTCATGGATTTACTTCTAAACACAACAGCTGTCTACAAGGACTCCTCCTACAAAGTTGCAGGATTTTGCCCAATTTTATTTATAAATGTTTACTAAACTGCTTGTTTTGCAAATCAGTATTTGCTTAATTTCTGCTAAACAAAGAGCATCAACGCCTGTTTTATGAAACAAATTGTTTCCTGCATAAGACATAAGTACTTTCAGTCTGAATAAGGAATAATTAAAATAATTTTGATTACCTAACTATGTTATATCTAAGGACTATAATTATATAGAAATGAAAATGAACACATATTTGCAAAGAGTGCCAGCGTGTCCTTTAAATACAGAATCATACTGATTGACTAGAAAACTACATTTATTCACTTCTCACATGTGTTAAACATGTGAATGTTGTGTGTGTGTGCATAGATGTGCTGGACTATATGCATGGCATGGCTTTCATTTATATTTTTTCAACTTTGGAATTATAGTCAAAACTGAGTGATCCATCGCCGCCAGTTCAGTCTTATTGGCAAATCTCTCACCTGACTGTCCGTTGTGTTACATTCTTCTGTTGGAGTCTCCACCTGAAAGGGATTGGTTTAAATTACAGTGTTCTACTACATCTATTTTATTAACTGTATAACTGTAAAATTAGCTGCTCAACAACAGTAATATACCCAACCTTTGTTTGAAATGCAATGAGGCTAAAGGAACATGTATGCACTGTGTCTATGAGTGTGACAAAGTTAAAACATTCTGGAGGGGGGTATCAATAAAACCATTTTCATCTTATCTGTGAACATTCCACTTGACCTTAAAGCCAAGTTCAGATGTTTATCTGTGTTTTTTGCCCCCAACGGTGCCTTCCAGGCAGCGCTGCCTAAGGTTAAGGTTAGGGTTAGGTGCCTTGAAGGCAGCTGTCGTAGCACTGCCTGGAAGGAGCAGTTGGGAGCAAAAAACACCATCGAGCTGTTCAGACCAAAGATTCGCAACGAGACAAAACCGTAGAACGTCGCAGGGAACAGTTTCAGCGGTCTGAACCGGCCCATTTCAGCTCGACTCAAACCAGCTGATGGTTTAGCTGCGACTCAGCTTTTCAAGTCGCAGAGGCTGGTTTTAGAACGTAAGAGACGTCTCCTGTTTCAACAGCCAATAGAGAAGTCAGCTGGTAAAGTCAGCTATAAACTATAGAAATAAAATTATCCATAATACATTTTGTTTTTATGTTACAAACAGCTGGTCAAAATGAGTTTTAGACAAAGCCTCAACGAACGCCCAAAAGCACGGTAACGTTTTATGGTCAAGCGAGCTAGAGAGAGACTGAAGAAAGAGAGCGCCCAGCGGCGTTAGAACAAGAAATGCAACTGTAGCATGCATCTCAATATCACTAATGTTATCCACATTCATATTTAGACGAAACAAATAATATATCCAGCTACACAAAAGCCTAAAAGTTGGAAGTTAGAATGGAAGTACAAAGAGTCGTTGCTATGGAGATGATACACCGTCTCGTCTCATTGGTGTGAACTGGAAGGTTTCAGAACGCTGCAGACAAGCTTGTTGCAAGAAGTTGCACGTTTCAACTCATCTCGTAGTGAATCTTTGGTCTGAACTGGGCTGAAGATGATTTTTCTACACCTGTGTCAGACAAATCTGAATCTGAAACCCCAAGAATATAAAGGTATTGATTTGGCTATACTACAGGCAAAAAGGACTATAGCTCTCATCGGGAAGAAAATCGAGGCACTTGGTGCACAAATTGGCAGTGTATGAGAAACTCTGGAAGCCATTTGACCAGTTTATTTCTAAAAAAAAGACTTAGGGGAGCTTCTACAGAGGGGAGAGAATTAAACATTTTAAATTTAACAATTTAAAATGTTAAATTATATAATGTAAAATTCAATAAGTGGTGAACCCCAGAATGGGAAAGGACTGAGACAGCAGAGGTGCAATTCTTGTTTGTCTATGTATTTGTGCGTATCATGGCGTTTCGTTTTTTAGCTGTTACGTAGGAAAGCTTTTTTGCACACCTCTTTTGTCAGGCAGGTGCGTAGGATATGATCAAAAGTAGATTAGTAGTACATTTTTTTAGAGAAAATCCCGCACACTGCCAATTACGCAAGCAATAATTTATTAAGAAAAATACAACATTTTGGTCTCAGACCTTCGCTGTTAAAGTACAACAGAGGTTAAGAGAGAAAATTGTTAAAAGTTGTAATTGCAATGAAAAATCAATAAAAACTTTGTTAAAAAAAAAATTAAAATCAGCTGCTCACCCTTTATGACTTTAACCAAGAGCTTCATGAATTTTGCTCTGATGATAATCTATATCCACCACGTTCCACTTCCGGGATTGCTCCGGTGCTGCCGGAAATTCCGCCGGATGTGCGTCCCCTTCCTCTGTCTCTGTGTCGGCGTTCTAACCTCCGGTGGATTTGTGAGGACTATGGTTAACTGCTCCTCAGATCTCTGCAGGGTAAATCCAGACAGCTAGCTAGACTATCTGTCCAATCGGAGTTTTCTGTTGCACGACTAAAACTTGAACGTCCACATGTTCCACCAAAACAAGTTCCTTCCTGAGACTATTTTGCAGAGGCACCGTGGCTCCGTCCGGCGCTTAGCACCACCCATGACGATTGTGATTGGTTTAAAGAAATGGCAATAAACCAGAGCACAAGCCAAAAATGACTTCATCGTGTATTTTGGGTAAAACGTGAAGCCTCTGCAAGGTCTCAGTCCTGGCCAGCTGGTATTGTAAGTTTTTTTGCAACGATTTTTAAAATTAATTCTTTTCCCTAGAATCAATATTTTTGGTACGGTGCTGACGGCGACTACATCATATTTGTTTCCAGCAAAACAGAGTGAAAGCAGAATATCCATGTTATGTTCTTCTTTACAAATGTAATAAATGTCAGACTGACGTTTTTAGAACTGTCTTATCATATATTGTCTCTAGAAGTGGGTTATTCAACTTTTGTTTTGTTAAAGAAGGAAAAGAAAATCACAATAATCAATACTATCGAATCGCAATAAATGAAAATCGCAATACAGATCAAATCAGCACCCATGAAAGAATCAAATCTGGACAAAAGCATATCATAGTGTTTATCTGCATCTGAATTTGGCCCTGCTGTGCTGTGTTTCAGGGTGACTCTATGCGCACCAACATCCAGCTGGATTTCGGCGATGGCACAGCCGTGTCCTACTCCAACCTGAGCTGGACCGAGGAGGGGATCAAACACGTGTACAAGTCTGCCGGAATATTCCGTGTCACAGCGTTGGCGGACAACACGCTGGGTTCTGACACCACAACTCTCTTCCTGCATGTCACATGTAAGTGCTGCTGTTTCAGGTTCAAATCTTGTTGGTTTTCATGTTTTTATTTTTATTTTATTGAAACATTAGCCTCTGTCGCCTCACTTTTATTGTTTCGGCATTGGCCGGATGAGTGAAGAGCTGATAAAATCTGTCTGAGTCGCTTTCAGTGAATACCTGAGCTTTAAAGGCAGGTTTGGTAATGTTGAAAAGACAACAAGATTTGAAAGTAGCGTCTTGTCGGGGCTCCGTCTAACCCCTCCCCCTGACCTCGCCCCACACACAGACGTGCACGAGCACCGCTGCCTCGCTGCTTCAGAGCAGAGCGGAGAAAGGACCGCAGTTTTACTTCATGTCTCATTCACCGGTGAGCAAACGCCTAATATTATCATAACGAATGTTGAAAACAGACATGACTACTGTTAGCAATGCGGCTACGACGCGCATTGAGCTCAGGCTCGTACTCGGGGCAGCGGGGCAAGGAGGCATCTCATTGGTTCTTACCAAGCGGGCCGCGAGGCAGTGATTGGTGGGCGTTTTTACAGGATTACAGTAGCTACAGATGACATCTTATTGGCTCCTTTTTTCAGAGCCCAGAAGTTATTTATTGCTGTGGGGGTGTAAAGACCATTTCAAATTATATACAAAAAAGGGTAAATTGGAAAATGTTACCAAGCCTGCCTTTAAAGCAGTGACAAGCAGCAGCAAGTGCTGTCTGACCGCTTTGCCCTGGGAATTGCCTCTCAGGCTACATACAGGCTAAGGCTACTCTTCCTTACTGGTGAAGGTTGTTGGGACTGTATGCAGTTTGCAGTAGCGCTGGCAGGATTCTTTTTCATAGTACGCACAAGAACCGCCCGCCCGCCCGCCTGCTTGTTGGTACATTCCCACACACACGCTATGCAGTTTACTCAGCAAGCAAGCGAGAGATTGATACACAACTCTCTTTTGCACAACGTTACTGATACAACACCACCATAAACCTCTGAGTAGCCCAGAGCACTATTTTCAAATACCAGCCACTGCAGCTCTCATACAGCAGCTCAGTGGTTCCCAAACTGGGGGACACGCCCCGTAGGTGGGGCCTGGAGTTATTACGGGGGGGCAAGTTTGTGAAAGGACTGCCAGGTAAACGCAAAGCGGACGATGACAACTACCAAAACAGAGGCAAGAACGTACGTAGTGGTGACCACAATTCACCAAGGATCCTGATTCCACTGCCAATTGTTGTCTCACAGACTATCCATTGGATTGCATTTTCAACAAAACTATATCTAAATAAGCCACTGAGGGGCGAATGGTTGAATTTGTTTCAAACGTGTTTTCTGGGCTAAAAATAAATGTCCAGTGCGCTGTATAACTTTGGATTCTGTGATCCATTTATTCACAGTCCTGTATACACTTGTGCTTACTTTAATGTTCCACTATTAGTCGGAGACAAGAGTAAAGTTCTCGCAATAACCGCTTTATTAAAACACAATGTCACAATGTCTGGCTGTAAACAGCGCTCTCACTCAACAGCCCCGGTAACAACAACAGCAGAGATAACGTCACCAGACCATTCATGTACAATGCATGTAATGATTGGAGATGGGAGATGACAGACTCGTTCCGCTCATCCGGGTTTCCCAACCTTTCAAAATCATGTAAAAATATGTACGCACGGTGCCACTGGCTTTTTTGGCGTTTTGTCCATGTTTTTGTAACCTTTGACCTTCTCACTGTGTTTTCACGTCATCAAAGTTGAATTGAAACATTTGGTCGCCAAAAATGTCTTGTTTTGCTAGCCAGTGCTAGCATTAGCTTGTATTTTAAGGAGAGCCTGCTGATTTTTAACCAGCTCTGTGTACTGCAGTACATGCAGATGGACGGCGCCGGTAACCGGAGGTCAGCATTTACCGCAAAACTCCGTTGGATGATTTATGTTAGCCGGCTGAAACCATACACAACACTGGCTTGGACTCGTCATCCTCCCCACCTCCGCCCTTTTGTCCAAATATGGTCATTTCCAGCTCCAAAACGGCAACGGACAAAATGCAAACACACGGCTTTTTAAACGGCAGTCTGCAGTCACCTAACTTTACTATTAATGAAGTTAAACAAAGAGAAATGTTCTCACCTCGTCTTACAGTGCCTTGCGAAAGTATTCGGCCCCCTTGAACGTTTCGACCTTTTGCCACATTTCAGGCCTCAAACATAAAGATATAAAACTGTAATTTTTTGTGAAGAATCAACAACAAGTGGGTCCCAATTATGAAGTGGAACGAAATTCATTGGCTATTTCAAACTTTTTTAACAAATAAAAAACTGAAAAAGTGGGCGTGCAAAATTATTCAGCCCCTTTACTTTCAGTGCAGCAAACTCTCTCCAGAAGTTCAGTGAGGATCTCTGAAGGATCCAATGTTGACCTAAATGACTAATGATGATAAATAGAATCCAGCTGTGTGTAATCAAGTCTCCGTATAAATGCACCTGCTCTGTGATAGTCTCAGAGGTCCGTGTAAAGCGCAGAGAGCATCATGAAGAACAAGGAACACACCAGGCAGGTCCGAGATACTGTTGTGGAGAAGTTTAAAGCCGGATTTGGATACAAAAAGATTTCCCAAGCTTTAAACATCCCAAGGAGCACTGTGCAAGCGATAATATTGAAATGGAAGGAGTATCAGACCACTACAAATCTACGAAGACCCGGCCGTCCCTCTAAACTTTCAGCTCATACAATGAGAAGACTGATCAGAGATGCAGCCAAGAGGCCCATGATCACTCTGGATGAACTGCAGAGATCTACAGCTGAGGTGGGAGACTCTGTCCATAGGACAACAATCAGTCGTATACTGCACAAATCTGGCCTTTATGGAAGAGTGGCAAGAAGAAAGCCATTTCTTAAAGATATCCATAAAAAGTGTCGTTTAAAGTTTGCCAAAAGCCACCTGGGAGACACACCAAACATGTGGAAGAAGGTGCTGTGGTCAGATGAAACCAAAATCGAACTTTTTGGCAACAATGCAAAACGTTATGTTTGGCGTAAAAGCAACACAGCTCATCACCCTGAACACACCATCCCCACTGTCAAACATGGTGGTGGCAGCATCATGGTTTGGGCCTGCTTTTCTTCAGCAGGGACAGGGAAGATGGTTAAAATTGATGGGAAGATGGATGGAGCCAAATACAGGACCATTCTGGAAGAAAACCTGATGGAGTCTGCAAAAGACCTGAGAGTGGGACGGAGATTTGTCTTCCAACAAGACAATGATCCAAAACATAAAGCAAAATCTACAATGGAATGGTTCACAAATAAACCTATCCAGGTGTTAGAATGGCCAAGTCAAAGTCCAGACCTGAATCCAATCGAGAATCTGTGGAAAGAACTGAAAACTGCTGTTCACAAACGCTCTCCATCCAACCTCACTGAGCTTGAGCTGTTTTGCAAGGAGGAATGGGCAAAAATGTCAGTCTCTCGATGTGCAAAACTGATAGACATACCCCAAGCGACTTACAGCTGTAATCGCAGCAAAAGGTGGCGCTACAAAGTATTAACTTAAGGGGGCTGAATAATTTTGCACGCCCAATATTTCAGTTTTTTATTTGTTTAAAAGGTTTGAAATATCCAATAAATTTCGTTCCACTTCATGATTGTGTCCCACTTGTTGTTGATTCTTCACAAAAAATTACAGTTTTATATCTTTATGTTTGAGGCCTGAAATGTGGCAAAAGGTCGAAAAGTTCAAGGGGGCCGAATACTTTCGCAAGGCACTGTAAAATGGTCACACCCCTCCTCAGAACTGAAAAAGGTGCCCCCAATGGTTCATAATAAAAAGAAACATTAAACTTAAAGCTGCAATGTATTTTCATTTGTATATGTTGTTATATGCCTAGCTCCAGGTGCTAAAATATGTTCCACTGAACGACAGCCACACTGTTGATCCATGCTAAACCCATTCGAAGTGAACTGCACTATACACAGGATTATGTAATATAACAGCTGTGATAAACACAAGACAACTTTTGGGAGAAAGGTCATAACAAACTTGCTTATGCAAGGTTTCACTGTGGGCAGAGACTGAGAAGTGGGCCTGTAAGGCCACTGCGACTAATTGCCTGTTATCTGAGGCTACTACAGCAGAACAATGGCTTATTCTAAAGTGGAGCAGATTAAAACACAACAGCGCACATAAAAACAATTCTAGAAGCGTCAGGCTTTCCAGTGTCAGACGGCAATAAAATAGTGTATTATTTGAAGTCTTCAAATTATACAAGATCCTTTCAGTATGTTTTGAATCGTCTCTTTGTCTTGTTAGTTGCTCTTTCATCGATTGGTTCAATCCATTTTAATTTAACCTCTTGCCATCGTCATGTGGCAGCCAGTGTGTTCTGTATTTATGCATTTCTAACGGCAATAATTCTAGCTGGGGATATGCCAAAAACTACTACAATGATTTCTCGGCTGAGCATATTTAATACCAAATGACTCTCTCCCTCATATGCGCGCACACACACACACACACACACACACACACACACACACACACACACACACACAAACTGAGCATCTTAAAGTGGGGATAAAGATTAGTTCTGGTTAAAGAGGATGAGAGCTAACAGAAGCCTTGGCGAGAGGAACAACCCAGACCACAGCACTACAAAAACCTTTCGTTGGAGTTTTTCGAAGGAAAGTAGTGTATTACATCTGTCCGTGGCAGGGACCCTTATCCCTGAGATTAGTGTAAAGCAACCTAGACCCTGTCAGCTCCTATTAGCTTCTTAGTGGGGAGGTTGGCAGCATTACCCAGAAGGTATCATGTCAAAAATACATGATGGCGTCAACATATTTTCAGTGTTAGAATGGGACTATTTTTAGTCGCCGTCACCATAGTTACAGACCTACAAGGACCTTTTAACCTAACATCACCACTTGACAATGTCAGAAAAACATTTGATCGTCTGTCATTTTTAATCACTCAAGCCAGATCTTTAGTGATCAGTTTCCGGAGATGAATTTGCTGTTTGGCGAGACTATAAATCAAATGTGTCAGCAAATAATTAGTCAGGATAGACTGGAATGACTCTGATGTCTCCAAAGATTGACGTTCGTATACTACTAAATTGCCACAGAAAACAAGTTTGAAAAGAAATGCGGTATTTCCCAGGCTACCATTTTTATCAACATAATGAGAAAAAGGTTTTTTAATGACCATAACTGCAAAGGCTCAACATGTTCATACTGAACATATCTGCAAAACTTAAATGTATTATTACATAGAGTTTGAACGTGATATCCTGTAAGGTCAGATGGATGCTGATTGGCTGTCAGTGTTTCTATCGTTCATCAAACCGCTCTGAAAGTGATGCCAACGATATTGTTTGCCGCTGTCGTTGTTGTAGCTGTGATGTGGACTCCACCATCCACTTGAATAGAAAATTTTTTTTAAGGTCATTATTTATATAGGACAGCTGAAGACACAAAAGGGGAAAGAGAGGGGGAATGACATGCAGCAAAGGGCCGCAGGTCGGAGTGGAACCCGCGACCGCTGCGTCAAGGAGTGAACCTCTAGGCATGCGCTCTACCAGGTGAGCTTACCCAGGCACCCATAGAACGATTTTTAAAACTATATATTTATAGTATATTTTATAGTTTTTTGTTGTGTGGACGGCCCTTTATAAAGTCAACCTCATCTCTCAAAAGAGCTTGTTTGCTAACTAGCTACTTGCATGAGCAATGATGACAGAAAAGTGCCCACAAAAATGGCGAGATATGTTAATGAGATCCACACGGCTCAAGGTTTATTTATTGCCATTGTACAACACAGGTGTGCACAACATAATGCAGTTGTAGTCCCTTTAATACTACCCAAGAAAACTAAATAACAACGGTAGTGCGTTCCCCTAGTGCTTTTTTTTTATTTGCATCTGGAGGAATGTAAACAGTAGCGACAAAAAAAGCTTGATGCGTACATTAACCACAATGCAACTTGACCACCGACAGTGCAGTCGGAGATTTGGGTGTTTTACGGCTAATGTCATGGGCTACAGAGGTCTGGTAAGCTGGCTTGTTTTCACACCCCCAGAATTTATTTTATTTTATTTTTAACGTATTCTTCAGACCCAAACGGCGCTGACTCTAGTGACATCACTTGAAGACATTTATTAGATTTCACAGCTCCCTCTGGCGACACAAAATTAAAAAAATTCCACATAGCCTTTGCAGCAGCACTCCTCATGAACTGTAAAAAGACTTGTATGTATAAAATCGGAGTTCCCCTTTAATATTAGACATTTCACTTGGCACCTCAGACCGAGGGAACACAGTATAGTAGAGTCTGTGTTCCCCCAGGGTTGAGGCTATCATGGAGGTTCCTTGTGGGGAGTGATATGGCCAGACCCTAAACGTCAAATATCGACACAGTACATGTTCTACAGCCATACAATAATCCATTTCCATGACTTCACTGACTGAAATGCAGTCGTAGGTTGCATGAAAAGAGAAGAAAATATTAAAAAGATACATAGAATATCACAGAATATCCATACGGCACATATCCATCATATTGAATTGCTATTCACTGTGATAGAGGTTTTATGGTTAAAGCCATCTGTCATTTGTACATACTGTCTATGAATAGGTATATGTTCTGGTACCTGACATGTTGACCTGTTGCTGTGAAGTTACTGTGCCTAGTCTCTATGAGAACAGCTGCTGGTGTTGAGGCCTGAGGTTAGTTATCAGAGTCAGTGTGTGGTAACCATTTGAACATGTTTACCTGAACATAATGTCAGGCTGAATCAATGAAGGAAAATGAAATAGAAGTTCACTTCGATTATCAGGCTAGGACATGATTACTTTTTCATTATTTAAACAAAGCCACATTTTTGTCCACATGTTGAAGTGTCCTTGTGCAAGTCACTGAACTCTAAGCTGCTTGTGATGTGTGTGTGTGTGTGTGTGTGTGTGTGTGTGTGTGTGTGTGTGTGTGTGTGTGTGTGTGTGTGTGTGTTTGCGCGTGTGTGTGTGTGTGTGTGTGTGTGTGTGTGTGTGTGTGTGTGTGTGTATGTGTGAATGGTAGAATAAGAGGCCAATTGTAAAGCACTTTTTCCTTTAACGATTGGTTCTCACAGATAGCTTTGATTCGATTCAATTCATTTCCAATGAGAACAGTGGTATGAAAATGTCCTCTGAGGAGGGCAATAGCTTCCGTGTGT
Source organism: Perca fluviatilis (assembly GCF_010015445.1). Taxonomy (NCBI): domain Eukaryota; kingdom Metazoa; phylum Chordata; class Actinopteri; order Perciformes; family Percidae; genus Perca; species Perca fluviatilis. The sequence continues at coordinate 47,328,905 of NC_053112.1, read as the reverse complement.
TCACTGCTATGCCCGCTCCCCAAAAGTTGACTCCGAGTCAAGAGGGCAGACCCGCGAATGAGACTCCAATATTTTTATCCCATGTATACACACACACACACACACACACACACTATATTTAAAATTCAGCACAAATAAAAAAAAAAAGTAGGAAAATGGAGAAACAGTTAATCAACATAATAAGTGATTTTACTATACTTTATGTGATATGTTATATGAATCACGGGTGTTAATAGAAAACTGCTAGCTTGGCAGAAGGGTGCCCAGGCAGTTGGTATTCCTTATGAGTACACCGTCTTCGCCTTGTTGTGGTGACACAATTCCACTTGGAATCCGCTGCTCAACACTGATATAGAGTATGCCTTTGGAAACCCAGCGTAAGGTAGAAAGGTACTATATAAGTTCAATACATTTACCATTATTCACTTATTCTGTTCAGGGTATGGGGTGGACCCTATCCCAGAATGCACTAGGCAAAATCCTGGACAAGTCACCAGTTTATCACAGAGCTAACACACAGAAAAACACAGTCACACTCACATTCACACCTTTGGACTATTTATCATTTGTGGGAGGAAACCTGAGCACACTAACCTGTCATATAAAAGTGATGGTGTTTGGAGTATTTCCTCTCCCTGGAACAGTTCACCCCATGTGATTGGGATTTACCAGCTTTTTCTTATTTGAATGACAAGCCCACTCTGAAGTGAGCCTCATTAGGAGTAGCCATGCCTAATATCAGCTCCTCTGTGCTGTTTCTTTCTCAGGTCCAGTGGAGCACGTCCAGCTTCTCGCTCCCTTCGTAGTCATAAAGAACAAGGAGGTGAACATCACAGCAGTGGTCTTACCCAGCCACCCACGGACCGTTACTTACTTCTGGTGGCTAGGCAACAATACTGAGGTAATTCTTCCAGGACAAGGCTTATTAATACACATTTCAGTTTCTTTTGCCTGCATATTGTTATTTTTTGCTGTATGTTGGCTTTTATCTGTGCAATTGAAATGTATATACTGTATAAAAGCCATTATTGTCACGTAATTACACCTGGTAATTGACTGAAATTTTCATATTTCAGTCTGGAGCAAAGTAGTCTATATCGCCGGATGTCCCTCATCTTCCAGTTTCTTTGTGTTGGCATTCTAAACTCCTGTCGATTCGGGAAACATCATCCGAGCTAGAACCGAAAATTATTATATTTAGAATTAAATTATATTTATATTTATTTTTTTTTTTATTCTCATCACACATTTGAGAGCCATTTTAATCCAGAGCTCGCCTCCCTACGTGCACATGTTGCACCAAAACAAGTTCTTTCCCAAGGCTATTTTGCCTCGAGTTGTGATGGTTGGAAAAGTGGAAAGACGACCCAAAACGGCTTTTCATAGTTTTATTTTGTTTTCCGTCGACTTTGACTGAAGTGTATTTTACAATGCAAAAACTGAGTCTGGTGGGTTTAGCGAACACAATTTCGCGGATGTTTAGAAAAAGGATCTTACTCTTTAACAGAAAGGTCGACCTCCTTAGAAATCCTTTCCATAATGTTGAAAGACACTTAGAATATTAATCTGAGTCTGTCAGCGGCAAAACAAGCACTTTAGTGAAGGTAAATATAAGCTGGACAATTGTCCTATTAACTACATTGTAGCTTGTTTCTCCGCTGCCGACTGCAGCGACCTCGCTTAATACTGGACCAATGTCAAAGATTGTTGTTCCCATCAGTCACTTAGACACAAAAACATAGGAAAATAGGGAAAATATTAATACTATATTAATACTTATGGATAACCCAGCTCATTTTCCAGTAGATCTACAGTTGACCTTAACATTCCCCTACATTAACCAAACTTCATGTTACTCTCAAACAAATCCAATTTTGATAATCTATAAGTCACACCCCTGATGGATAGACTGCATATAAGGAAACCGGAGTCAACCTGATGAAGGCAAGATAACCTAAAATCTCTGGTGAATAAAGCACGGTCCACGTGATTGAGAAGCATGACATTATTTTGTACCTTTTTGCAATTACAGCCCGTGATAACATTGGACGGGAGTATTTCACACACCTTCTCCATGGACGGAATGCACACCATCACAGTCCAAGTGGCTGCAGCCAATACCATACTGCAGGACACCAAGACCATAGCAGTCAAAGGTCAGTATTTGTTTTCTGATTGTGTCCTGGAGCTAACTGCTTTTTTAAGGGTCACATTCACTGCAGGTGAATGACTGGGATAACAGATATCACCATGAAGCTTCCCTAGTTGATTACTAACATTAAGACAAAGATTGTTTTATATCACGTATATCAAGTTTTCTGAAATGTTATGTTTAAAAATGCAAATCAAGCATTATCTTGTTAAATAAGTGCTAATTTGCATACATTTCCAGAAGAGAAATCTGAAATTGGATAAAGCCAGGTTAAAAATTTTTTTTGACATATTAGAGTCAAAGTTTTTTACAGAGGGGATTTTAGATATATCTCTTTTTATTACTCAACTAACAAAAATGAACATGAAACTTCCCCAGTCTGAAATTTTTAAGTTTAAATATTCAAATGAGGCATCTAATGCTAACTTTTGGTGAATTTAGAAGAAATCTACAGACACGTAGATAAGTAGAGTAGACAAAGTGTAGTAAAGTAAATGTTTTCTTTTCACTAGTCTGAAAGACCAACCAGTTCTCACTCCCACCTCGTAAAATACTGAGGCTTGGTCAGATACGACGCAAAAATCACCGTTCAGCTTCTGTATGGAACGCACCGGGCAGATCAGCAGCGCGACCACGGCGCTGTAAGAAGACGTAAGCTATGTCCCAGTTCAGGGGCTGCAGCCTTCAAAGTCTACCTCGGCCCACGCAGGCTGAACCGAGCGGTCTCTGAAATGAGACTGTCTGGTCTGCAGAGCTCCTGTCGCCTAGCAACCTTGATGAAAATGATGAAAGTGATGAAAACGTTAACTACAGCACCGAAATACAGCCAGAAGTTGTTCTTTGGATTTTACAATTTGGTCAAAAAATAATAAACACTCATGTACGTGTGAACATCTCTTGTCTCTGAGACCCAGAGCTCCAGTCAGCTCACAGCAGGCTCTTTGAGGAGGACTGGTCGGCCACATATCTAGCTTTTCATAACACACACCTATATTCGACATCTACACAGTTAATTTCTCACCTAAATTGAATTTAATAATGAAATAGCAGACGAAAATTGTAAAAAAAGAAATTACATATATATACACATATATGTACTGTATGTATGTATATATATGTACTGTATACATATATATATATATATATATATATATATGTTGTTAGCGTTTGTGTTTGCCTGTGCTTCTGATTGAATGCTGAAATGAATGCTGGGAATCCTGGTGCTGCGAAGGATACAATAGCCTGGAAATCCAGACCCAAATCCGAAAGATTAAGGGTCTGGCAATGAGTAATGAAAATGGCCCAACTTGAGGGGCGGCACCAAGCATGCATTTGAAAATCTCACTGCACGCAATTGGATAACACTACGACCAATCACAACAATACACGGGTGACGATAAAAAAAAAATATCAGATTTACACACATGTGATTGGTGCAGCTCGGCTACAAGGGCAGTTAATGAGCATCTTTACTGAAAGAGTGACTTGCTGAGCAAATTCAAATTGTGCTCTCGCAAGAACTTTCCAGGGTAGTAGCGAGTAGTATGAAAGACCGAAATGCCGTGTAAGGAGGCAGGGTGGGGTGGTGGATGGGAAAGACGACAACAACTGTGATGATCGGAAATGGACAGCAGTTAAATATTTCAGAATACATACTATTAGTAAGATACTTGTACTGTCATGTTCTGACTGCCGTGTGTAAAATGTTTTTTAAAAGAAAACGGCTCCTACTTCAGTAAAATAAATCTCATTACTGTTAGAACCTCTAAAGAATATGTCTTCATTGAAAAGGAAGTAATCCGGCAGCAAGTATCTGTGAAATACAATGATTTATTACCAGCGGATGGCTTGGCATAAAGCTGTGACATTTTCTAATTATCTAGGAGTGCATCTGGTACATTTAGCCAAAGGGAAGTGCAGGGGATATGAGAAACCCTCTTCTTTTCATCAAGTGTTAACTACCTGAAACTCAACTTGAGCAAAATGACAGTTGGCGCAGCTCCCTGAGAATAATGCCCTCGGATCCGAGTGAACTAATGGCTGATTCTCCCTCGACTCTCCTCGACAGAATTCTTCAAATCGCTACTTTTATCTTTCTCCCCTAATCTGGACGACTTCAACCCCGACATACCCGAGTGGAGACAGGATGTGGGGAGGGTAATTAAGAAGGCTCTGCTCCAAGTGAGTGATTTTCATTTATTCTGTCCTTCCCTCTTTCTCTTCCGTCCATCCTTCTGTCTGTCTTCACCTCCTTTCCTTTTTTTTATCTTTGATTCTCTTTCTCACCCTACAATTTCTCAATTATTTCCTATACCCCAATTATCTCTGCTGCCCAATACTCATTGGTGCAACAAGAGAATGCCCTCGGCCCCCTTGGGATTCATCATCAGACAGGTGTGACGGCGCTTCTTTTAGATATTTCGATTACGCTTCCATCTCCTGTTATACCAGATTATCACAACACCACAAAAGCAAACTACAAAAGGGTCAAAATACATTAGATAGAATAGATAGATAAAATACACTTTATTGTCCCAGAGGGGAAATTTGTCTTGGGCACAGTGCTACAATCTGTTGCTTCACAACACAAACATGGCACAGAGAAAGCATTCTAAAATCAACATGAAATTAGGGCTGCGTGATATGAGGAAAATATGATTTATATTATATATATTACTCGCAATAAATAAACAGATATTAAAGTGTACTCAGTTCTGCAGTTCTGCTGCTTTCAGTATTCTGCTTAAGTACAACAAACTGCTTGTTGAATTTAAAACAAATGAGAGGAAATCATTTTCAACATTCTTTAATTCAACCAATTGAACATTGAATTGAATATAAATGGCACCACTAAAAAAAAAGAATGACCACAGTGTTGAGGACTGAGCCTCTGTATATGGGTGCCTGCTCTACCAGGTGAGCTACCCAGGCGCCCAACAGTTGCAATTTAAAGTGTAGTTTTCTACTGATATTTTCTTTCATCTAACACAAAAAATCTGTCTTTCGCGATATGCCTCAGCCTTTTGTGATATGTTCTTAAGCTCTGTCCGGGGCTTATTGCAGCCCAAGTCGATTGTGACTGGTTTAAAGAAATACCAATAAACCAGAGCACGTTTTTCTCCCATCCAGGAATGCCGTGTGGATTAACCAGACCCTCCTCCACGTCACTTTGGAGGAAGGTCTGGCAAAGAGAGACAAAACGAGAAAAAATTCCCAACCGGCAGCTTCCGTGAGATTGATGGGAAAACAAGATTTGGTCCTCATAAAGTATTTTTCCATGAGTCAATGATCTCAGAACTTCAAGCATGGGTGCTTGGTATGGACCTGCGTATGAGTGACGATACCTGTCACCGTGTCTGATGTGTGTGTCTGCGCGTGTGTTCGACTACTTGAACGTAGGAGGGGTTCAAGTGCTCTCAGCGTGTGTGGGAAGCTCACCCATCATTAAGTGCTACTCATCTTCCCATTCACAGCTCATGAATAGCGGACAGCATTTGCTTGTGGCCATCTTACCAACATATTGAGCATGAGAGCTGCAGGTGGGCGCTTTAGAAGGAATATTTAAATAGGTGAAGAGGATCTCGTGAATAACCTGGATAACCCAGACTCAGGTCCATGCTTTTGAGCCGATTGATTTCCATTTCCCACAGCCGATTGACTGTGATGCCTCGTAAAGTAAAATAAGAGTTTTAGTTTTTCCTTATACTTGTTCTTATCAGGAATATATTTCTCCATCTAGACTAGAGGTAACATGTTTCTGCTAAATTATTTAGACTGAATCAATGTTAACAACCCTGTAGGCACACTGGTTTTGTTTATGTTTGAACTCACTCGACTTAGGTTATAAATCTCTTGAATTAATCACCGAGGTTATTGATGCATTCTCAAGCTATTAAAGGCTTGTGTACTTCACTAATCACAGAGATTGACATGTAAACCGGAATGTCCTGAGTCACAGTTCACTAAGGGATAATGTAGAGCGAGGCGGTTGTTAGAGCAAACACAACCCCGACAGGGTGATCAGGAATCAGCCTGAAGGGGTTGTACCCGCTTATTACACGGCTACTTACCAAATAAATCAATAATTTCACACAAAATATTGATTTAAATAGTATTGCTTCCAATTAAGAAAATGGTCTGTTCCGTCTCAACGGTTGGAATCCTGCGTCTGTAGCAACGTAAACTCTGTAGCTGTTTATTTGCAACCCTCCGTCTGTCACTCAATGCCACAGTATCGCCCCCTTCTGCAGCGAATACATTTCTGGCAAAAAGCCACCGGTCTGGCACGCATTTTACCCCCCCTTACAGGCTGTGGTATTAGCTGTATATTTTATGAGTCGGGCTGTGAGGGGGTGCCGCACCGCTATCGCTAGCTATAGGTGGACAAATTCCTTCACCCAGCTGCTGTTTTAATCACTGCGGGTTGACACCATAGACAGTATATAAGATCCCGTGTCTCTGGACGGAGACCAGTGAAAGCGATGAGCGCTGAGCGTTATTGCGCAGCCTCCAACTGAGAGAGACGAAGTAAATGTGATGTGAGCAACCTGTCTGAAAGTTGTAAGTCTCTGAAATCTCAATCATTCCCAATCTTGCAGAGACGGAGAGCGTAGGTATATGTAAGGAGATAACATAGGCACAGGCTAATTATTGCTAACTAAAATGTTAGTTAACATCAGTAATTAAACCTAAACAGCTCATGTAAGTCGAAACTGCCTGCGAGCTTCTCCTGTACTATACGGTAATTCCTCTACTATGTGACCCAATCGTTAGCCTATTTTTATAAAAGCATCTGCTATGGAGCCATAACGTGAGGTACAAGGTAATGGAGCCTTTTATACATTGTCGTGTTTCTTTAGAAATAAACAACGGACAAATAGAGTCTTTAAACTCTTCAGATGTAAAGTTATTCGCTGTCAAAGTGACGTCAAAATGAATGGCAGTCAATGGAATGCTAACGGGAGGTGATCGTTTTGTAGAATCAAAATGGCGCCATAGGAGGTTCGAGTTCTGAAGCGAAGCTTACCCCCTTGGTTGACACAGCATTAGCTGAGGCGTTGGTAAGTGAGCTAGCGGGCTATCGGCTGCTGTAATTCAGGTTTAACTCAACATTTCCGTTGATGGTGAAGTAAGACAAGCTGAATGGGACTCTTTGGGACTATTTACGTGGACGTTTCTGTTCTCCTTCATCTCGTTTCCTTCATGCACAGCCGCTGCAGTTGACACACCTGTAAACACGACGTTGCAATGTAACTAATTAACGTTATTGTCCCTACTGCTGACGTCACTGCGTAGCGATCATAGACCGTATATAAAGATGTAGTGATCGGCGCTCACCAGATCTGCTGCCGTTACCTGTATTGGAGGACAGGAGTTGCTCCACTTTTCCCCACTTTTGCCACAGCTGATAAATTAACTGGACTTCTTATTCCAACACGGTCTCACGGCAATTCGTGAAATGGTCACGTTATTTTTAATCTATTGATACGTGTTCACGGGGACGTTTTTGTCGTTTTTTTTCATGGTGGCCAGCACGAAATGGTCCATAGGGAGATTCACGGGGAAAGCAAATGCCACACCCCGGGGGAGGACGCCTCACACGCTGGGACACGGCTGCGGGTGACGCGCGACAATAATGGGATGGCGGAGGTTGGGTTAAGGAAAAAAACAACGGGGAAAGCACACCTCACACGCCGGGAGACGGCCGGAGGGAACGTGCGACAATAACGGGACGGTTAACGGGGAAATAAGACGCGATCCCCGGCCTCCGGGTTGAAAGTCCGGAATTGTTTGACCCATCCACCACCCCAACCAACCTCCTTACGGGGATTTTCGGCATTTCATACTACTTGCTACCGTAGTCGTGCTGTGACCACGACATATGCTTCCCATTTAAATACATTAGTTTACATTTTCGAAAGAAACGACAAAAACGTCCCCGTGAACACCCCCGTATCAATAGATTACATAACATGACCATTTCAAGAACTGCCATGAGACTGGGTTGCTTATTCAGCGGATTGATAGCTGTCCTCTAGAGCAGTGGTTCCCAAACTTTTTTCCTTGGCGCCCCCCCTACTTATGTCTAAGAAAAGCTGAGCCCCCCCCCCCCACACACACACACACCCTAAACCAAAGTTGAGGTAACTCTCAAGATAGAGCCTTACTGTCTTTTTTGATACAGAGGAGTTATCAGGACTTTTACATTTCTCCTCCATGTTTCACTCATAAAATAGTGATGCCGTGGCGGCAGGAAAGACGAGGATGCTAGCAGCTAGCAGCTGACCTGATGACAGCAGGGGTCCCAGGTTAAGAGGTCCCGGAGGTTTGGCCTACTAAGTAGCCTGCCTCCAATTTTAAGCGAGAACAAAAATATATAGTTTTTATACCGACTTTTGTATAGATTATATATTCTAGTGTATTATCACAATTTGTTTAACGTGCAAATATTTTTTTTTTTTACCTCAACCTCAAACCAGATAAAGACTTGCGCACCCCCTGTGATCTTTGCCGCCCCCCTAAGGGGTGCCCGGACGCCAGGTTGGGAAGCACTGCTCTAGAGTGATCAGAATTGTGTCCATGGCAACGCTCTGCTCTGCATTGGCAACGGTGTGTTATACTTAGCAACGGTCTGTTATGAAGAATTGCCGTTGAATTCAAACAAGCCGTGTAATAAACTCTTTTAGTCTGTGGATGAAATGATGTGTATGTGGCTAAAATGCATCTTCCAACAGGCTCATATTGTAATCACTGACAGCACATGCACTGGTGTCAGAATGGTTTGGTAATCTGCCACCTGTTTTTATTTTTTTTTACTTTTGTATGATATACGATATCTTACCATTTGTCTCAGGGCTGCATTGTACACATTGTTGTGGTCAAGTAACATGTTTCAAGTCACTGAAGTTTGCTACTTTAATTTTGTCAGTGCATTTTTCGCACAATTGTCCCTGCTTTATTTGATAAGTGATTTCGTTAGCTTGCCAAAGGTGGATTACTGCCTTTCATTTGGTCTGAAGGCTTCAGATTTGCTGTGTGGGAGTCCCTAACGCGCCAAATGGATTGTCAACACAGAACCATCTGAGAAGCCATCATTGGAAAGAGTTTGGGAAAGGGCAGGCACTTTATAAAAATACCTGACAGGTCATTGGATGAACCATCTGTCTATCACGTCCGCCATTTGTTGTTGTTTTGAAAAAGCATACACCTAAACCATGGCCTAAACCTCCTCCTCCACGTAGCTCCTCGCAGGACGCTGATTGGTTCGGTCCACTGCTATTCCGACACAAACGCATTACTCAAAGCCTGATAAGATGGAAAAAAACAACAGGGAAAGGACACCTCACACGCCGGGAGATGGCCGCGGGGAACACGCGACAATAACGGGACGGTTAACGGGGAAACAAAACGCCACACACGGGACGCGATCCCTGGCCTCCTGGGTGAAAGTCTGGAATTGTTTGACCCATCCACAACTCTAACCAACTTCCTTATGCCGATTTTCGGCATTTAATACTACTTGCTACCCTAGACGTGCAGTGACCACGACATATGCTTCCCATTTAAATATATTAATTTACATTTTCGTCCTGGCCACCACGAAAAAAACGACAAAAACGTCCCCGCGAACACGTATCAATAGATTAAAATAACGTGACCATTTCACGTACTGCCATGAGAATGGGTTGGCAATTTAGCAAATTATCACAAAGTGTTAACCCTTTTGAAGAGGGACCTGAGCTAAAATGAACTTTAAATCCTTTATTATTTCAATTGTGTAACACAGTTGTGGTTGGCTGCGGTGCAAATATTTTTTACTGGGCCCTCGCCACAAACACAAGGGCACATACGCACGCACACACACACACACACACACACACACACACACACACACACACACACACACACACACACATGTTGGGCGGACATTTTATCAGAATATAGCATAGAAAATCATCTTAGATATATAGCAAAATATCCCAATCATTATTAATTTCAACTGTTTTCATTTTAAACAAAATACTGTGTATATACTCAAATGCAATACACATTTTCTACAGGCTCAGTCTGACACAAAACAATTCCAGTGCTGGTTCCATGGTATCAGAATTTTGGATAGTCACCATGGAAACATTAATTGGCCATGCGATAAGGGCTGGGAAGATTGGCAGAACAGGCAGCCAAGTGCTCTGATCCAATGGAAATCACAGTTGACAGCAGTCTAGCCCAATGGATTGGGGGGGGGGGCACCAGGGATGGGCAATCATATTTCAGGGGGAGGCCGGTGCCCCGCCCCTGAAACCACCACAGCCTACCAGAATACCACACTAACAAATCAACACAAAGGTAGCTTATATAGCATGTCAATAAGCATAGAACAAATTTACCTTGCACGGCAGCTGGATTCTCGTGATATTACATGAGAATCCATCTTGTTAGGCTTCAATAATGTGTTTTGCCCTCTCCTGACTGGCTTTGGCAGGAGCAGCCTATTGAAGCCGTTGATCTGATAGGTTGAAGTTAGCCTGTGATGGATAGTGATAGACACATGCCTTATCCAATCACCTGCCAAGTATTTTTTAGAAAGTGCCTTTCTTTTCCAAACAGTTTACATTGACAGCTTTTCAGATAGTTCTGTGTAATAAACCATCTGACACATCAGGCAGGGAAATCTCCATTTTGGCTTGCTGCAGAAGGATGTCGTGGCTAGGCCATTATAGCTTCAAATATCTTCCAATATTAGTCTTTTCCCCCCTTCATGTTCCCCCAGACAGCCGTTCCTTATTGAGGTGTAGTGGAGAGACAGTAACACAAAGAGCTTCAGATATACTTCGGAATGTATTTTTACACACAATGCGGACTCTCGATTTAGTCCCCCATCGCTTATACTGAAATTGATTTAAGAACAGATCATTTCAGGGCCAGTATGAAAAGGAGGAATGATTACAGCAAGAAAAAGTTGTTCATTATGGGCATCTGACTATTGTTTTAAGACAGACTTAAAGGGTAACTACCGTTTTTTCAACCTGGACACTTAGAATATTAATCTGAGTCTGTCAGCGGCAAAACGAGCACTTTAGTGAAGGTAAATACAAGCTGGACAATTGTCCTATTAACTCACATTGTAGCTTGTTTCTCCGCTGCCGACTGCAGCGATCTCTCTTAATACTGGACCAGTGTCAAAGATTGTTGTTCCCATCAGTCACTTAGACACAAACACATAGGAACATAGGGTCCAGGTTGAAAAAAACAGTAGTTACCCTTTAAGAAACTGTGAATTAAGTAACAGTAGTGGCATACAGGTCATTTTTGCCCCCACATTTCTTAAGCTGACCGTGGCTACAAAGAAATGAGTAATGAGTACTTCCTGTATTAGCACACAATGCACTGCAGTAACAGCTTAAAAGAATAACACTCCTAAACACTGCATATTGTGAGTCATGTCAAGTTCCTGTCGGGTTCAACTACTTGTCTCCTCCATTACATCACAGTTAGCACCTACACTTGACTGCTTGACTGTTCACGGCACAGACTTCTGTCTTTCCTGTTATTTTGGCATAGCTTTGGCAAAGTGAAACTGATGTATATAATTATCCAACATTAGAAGTTGTAAATTGATTCAACGTTATAGTTATAGAAATCAAGAATCTTGATTCAGACCAAATGGATTTTTTTCCCCCATCACATGTAGCTTGCCCATTAGTTAATAAAGACAGCTGCTGTTCCATAGGAAGAACCCCAGTATACTTTTCTAAGCATGTACATGCAGTGTCAGTGCCACACTACACATTAGAGGGCCCTACCAGTGATCATAGAACTAGAGTTACAATGCATAACCATCCATACAGAGCCTTCACTGGAGCAGGGGATGAAACCGGTGACAGTTCCAATATGTGCTTTTTTTTATTATTTTACACTTGTGGTAGTGGCTGATGTGTCACTTTTGTTTGTTTTCCTCTTTTCACATTATCCTGCTAGCCTTTGATATCAGCATGTGAAAGGACTGTGAAAGATCTGTTTATGAGGCTGGCGCTGACACAAAGTTCATTTCCAGACAAACATATTGTCCAAGTGGTGACAGGAAGGGTTATTTTTCCTCTTATTTTGATATGGTTGAGAACTCATGCTTGAGACAGAGGCCAACTGACTGCTTTTCAACATAGTAAACAACTCCCCAACAATGAAATAGGAGAACCAACTTACAATCAAAGTTAGGGTCCATTTGACTGAGGTGCCGTGTCGTGTAGCCCTGTTGCTGAATCTATCAAGTCATGACTTTGCACTCTTCACCTAGCCTAGGCTCATTTCGGTGCCACTGCCTCTACTGGACCTGAATGCACATCCAGTAATGGAGGGTATTTCATTCCACGGTGTCTTTCTTCAGCCACCTACCTCTCACATTCCCTTAAGGTCCCATACATGGTCTTTTGATGCTTTTATATAACCTTAGTGCCCTAATACTGTATCTGAAGTCTCTTTTATATAGGCCTTAGTGGTCCCTAATACTATCTGAGTCTCTTTATAACCTTAGTGGCTAATACTGTATCTGAAGTCTCTTTATATAACTTAGTGCCCTAATACTTATCTGAATCTCTTTATAAACTTCCCTAATACTTATCTGAATCTCTTTATATAATTAGTGTCCCCTAATACTTATCTGAATCTCCCAAATCACCTTGGTGCAGAATTACAGCCACTAGACCAGTCCCACAATGAGCTTCCTTAGATGTGCCATTTCTGGTGTAGCTATGGGAGGCAAGGTAGAGGTGTGGCCTTGACCAACTCCACTCCATTGACCATGATCGGCCAAATTAAAAATGATTGAACACAACCGAAAAACACTGGGAGAATAGGCGGCTGGGTTACGACAATAAACAGCAAAAAACCTAGAAAAAACAAACGCTTGCAATACACAAACAGAGAGAAAAAGAACAAAGATACCAACCAACCTTGCATATGGCACTGCATACACTGACTACAACTTGTGTCTGCAAAAAAGTAAACACTATAAAGAAAAAAGACAGAGTATTGTGAACAGGAATTGTGTCGCAACAGCAAAGCAAAGTGTTCATCTCTGGCTTCATCTCTTTCATTATCTATTACCCCCCCAGCTGCCGCTAAAGCTTATATAGCTTATATTCACTGTTGATGAGTACCGAAGCTTAAAAAATGGTATTCGGTATAGCGCGAACTAGAACACATAAAAGCAAAACTGAGTTACACATGCAAAATGAACGCCTACTGTATCTGTAGAGGTGCACTACCTTTCAGTTTGCATGCATATGGTTTCATTTATATGTTGAGTCCCTAGAGCTTATCTTCTTCAAATAATGTTTCCTCAAATAAGCTTGCAGAATATTGCACTGTGGAATGTTTGTATCACACCAAATTGAGCCACTCTTTCCTGCTGCAGGTAATCTCTCTTCCTGCTTGCCATCCCAATCAGATTTTTGTATCCAGTAGTAGATTTGCAGAGCATCAAAAGAGAGCACTCCAAAGCAGTCAGCCAGCTTTTTAAACTAATGACTGATTGCAATGAGAACAAACATGGGCAAAGTGTATTGATTTTTTTTTTCAGGGGCTATTGCCTCTTCTGTCATCCTTTTTCACTTGATCTCCCCCCTCTGCCACCCCTTCTCTCATTGTAAGTCATGCCCACGGCTATCATTTCTCCACTACTTTGGTACTCAAATAGTGATTTCTGTGCTTGATAATTGATGTGTTTTGGCTATACCCACTCCATCGTCCACCCAGGCCGGTGGGAAAACATAAAAACATCACAGGCTCTAAAATGAAGAGTGATCACCACCCGGGCCCTGCCTTCCTTGCTTGTATAAACTGGTTAAGGGCTTGAAAGTGCTTTTCTGGAAACAAAACCTGAAACAATTGTTTTTTAGCTTCACTTTTTTTTTAGCAACAGGAAAATAAGCTTTTGGCACCCTTGGAAATGAAGCCGGAAAATGTTTACCAAATGGCTTTTCTTTGTTTCAGATAAACTAGTTACATGCCTGAAGGCAGTCCTGTGAGAACCATGTATCTCCAAAATGTCTTATTTTCAGATTTGTGCATTTTCAAGCTAATCCAAATGGTTGAGAATTGTTTATTTAGTTGAAATACGAGGATTTTCTCAACACGAGAAGAAACACTTCAAATCACAACATTTGGAATTGCATATTTGCAATTTTGGTTGTACAGCGATGCTTAGCTGTTTTTCTTCATTCAATTTGCTGCTTATGCTTTTGGCAGAGGAAGTGTAACTTTTGTTGATTTGCTCAATAAAATGGGAAGTTGATGGGAATTTAGTGTTCTCCCATAAACCCAAAAAGTTGCAAAAAGTCAGGAGATCACCAAAGTCATTAGGGTTCATCCTCCAGGAACCATGAATGTCTGTATCAAAGTTCATTACAATCCATCAAGTAACTGAAATGCATTGGTCTGTCGTCGGTCCAACACTAACCAACTATTGCACCTTGCACAACCTTGCACAATAGGTTTATCTACATCCTATCTTTACTAGGGAAACAGTTGTACATTTCTACTCCTCAACTTGTACATTAACTTTATCTATATCTGTTGAATCAGTTGTACATTTTATTTCCAAATTGTATATATTTTAAATATTGCTTATGTAGTATTCAATTATTATTTAATGTATATTGTTTCCTATTATTTAATGTATACTCTGTATGTGTGCTGTGTGTCTGATATTTTTGCTGCTGCAACACTATTATTTCCCATTTTTTTGGGATCAATAAAAAAAATCTAATCTAATCTATTGGAACCATCATGGCTAAAAACTGAATCACTTCCCATGGCACTTCATGTTCTACAAATTATAGCCTATTAGTATACAGATTCTGCTTATATATAGCAATACAAAGAGTAGTGTGATATTTATATACCACAGTAAAACGCAAGGGAGGTAGATGGTATATAAGCATTTTGATATCCAGTTAAGAAACATTGGCAGTGAACATTTTTCCGAACTGTACTGTACAATATGAACTCTGAAGTGTTGAAGAAAAACCAACCGATGCTGTTTCTTGTTCTTTCCCAAGAAGTTATATTTGAAAAAATAAGGCGCTTCAGTGTTTCCTTTAGGATGTTTTTTAGCAGTGGGGGCAGGTCTGAACAACCCCCCACCCCCCCATGAAACAGACACTTTGCTGCAACACAAACAAATATATTTATTCACCTCTATTCACACACACAATGAGGCATATTTTCTGTTGTGATTGAACTGTATTTTTTTAGTTACTATATAGGCCAACTTTGATCTTGACATATAGGCTAAGCATTCTGTAGCAAATAACAATAAACCCACTATTAATTACATTATCTCAATGCAGTGTAACTACTTCAGCATGTAAATAATGCACCTAAAATACAAACGTTCTCCGACATGCACTCTAACAATGCAGCCCTATTTCTGATACCGTGGGCGGCAGAAATATTGCCGTGGGGGGCCGCCACGGTCAAATCAACATAGAGGAAACAATTCAATTCAATTTTATTTATAGTATCAAATCATAACAGTTATCTCGAGACACTTTGCAGATAGAGTAGGTCTAGACCACACTCTATAAATTCCAAAACCCCAACAGTTACAGTAATTCCCTCAAGAGCAAGCATTAGCAGTGGCTGTTGCGACAGTGGCGAGGAAAAACTCCCTTTTAGGAAGAAACCTCGGCAGACCCAGACTCTTGGTAGGCGGTGTCTGACGGGCCGGTTGGGCTTATGATGAACAGTGGCGATAATAGTCACATTAAAGATAATGGAACAGTGACTTCGAAGGTCATCGTGGAAGTTCATGTCATGTCGGATGCGGCGGACGCAGCAGGACGCAGCAGGACGCAGCCGGGAATTGCAGCTGGGAAACAGTGCGCTTACATTTGGTTAGTAGACATAAAAGGTCATTATGCATTCAGCACTCTGTCTCTTTGTATTTCGCTTTCAGTTTTAAACAAGTATAATAAGCCAATGCAGCAATATTCAAATTCTATTTTAGATTTTTTTTTAGAGTTTGTTTTAAGCATTTCCATTAACAATATATATATATGTACACATAGAAAACAAAAGCCGTGTCTGATCTGAACGGGTATAGATCTACTACTTGCACTTTTTTATGTAAAGCATACATGACATGAACATGTAATGAAATGTGCTAAATGAAGAAGTGTCAGCCTTGCCTACATCAAATGCATATATTCACCCATGGCTGTTCTGTTTCAGTCATTATGCATTAACTAGCCTGCTTTGGTGCAGCAGGAAATGATTACAGCAACCACACACCAAATGAAGCGTAGCCGGAGACCTAGTTACTAATACTCTTCTCACTGCAACATATATTTAACGCACCCTTTTGATTATGCCAGTGTGCTTGAGTCTATGTTACTGGAGTAGGGAAGTTATTATCATCCAGAGATGGGGACTCGAGTCTGAGACTCGGACTCGACCCAAAAGACTTCAGACTTGAGTCGGACTCGACCCAAAAGACTTCAGACTTGACTCGGACTCAAGCTTCGAGACTCGTCAACAACCTGTTTTCATGCAATTATTGCTTTTTAAATCTAAATTTATTCATGTATTTCTATTTTCTTTTATTGGCGCATATACGTTGGGGAAACGTATGACGAGCTGCATGTCCCCTGCCCTTTGACATAATGTGCAACGTAACACATGCGCTATGCCTATGTGCGCACACTCACATATAAAAAAAATGCATTGACGATGGCGACACCAAGTCCTCCTGGAGTTGTGCCTTTTGTCATTAGTTTTGCTTTCAATAACTTGGTAAACAGTGGCAGTAAGTGAACAGCTACATGCAAGGTGTGTGGCACCAAAATAAATGATGGCGGATCAACAACGTAGAACATCATCAGGCATCTCAAAACACACCCAGATAGTAGGGGTGGTACGGCCGACCGCTCCTCAACGGTGGTGTGTGGAGTGCTGCAGGTCACGTCACCTGTATTTTTGTAAGAGCTACACTGAAGTTGTTAGTTTGATAAATGCAAGTTATTTCAATTGTTATTCTGTAATATTTCAATCTTCATGTGCTAAAAAGGGCACATATGTTCCTGTAAATGGCGATACACACTCATTTTTTTGCCAGATAAATGAAAAGCTTGTTGAAATCATCATTGTCTTCCCTCTTGCTGTATCAAAATCTCACCTCGCTTTCCTCAGAGATGGTCCCAATAATGTGCTTAAAGTCAAATTCTGTTTGTGCATGACAAAGATAGAACTATGTTTTAATACTGTGTCCTACATTGTGGATAACTAAGCTATATATCATATGCTGAAGGATATTTCTGGAGTGTTAAAGATTAAAGAAAAAATAACAAGAACCGTACAGAACCGAAAACCGTGACCCTAAAACCGTGATACGAACCGAACCGTGGGTTTTGTGAACTGTACCACCCCTACCAGATAGGTCAGTCACTTGCTAATGTGAAAGAGACGTTACATTTAGCATATATCGTCACAGGTAACAAGCTAACCATTGCAAAGTGTTGTGCTAATGCTGGGAACAAGGAAATTGTATCTTTATAGTTAGTAGTTGCTGAGGCGTCCTGAGGCGGGACGCACGGATCCATCTCCCCAGGAACAAACGCTGGGCAAACTCATGTGATGCGTTATTGGTCCCGTGGATGATTTGTAGGCTATTAAGTGAACAAGGTGTACCCGGTCCACCAAACACTGGGCCGTCTTGACTGTCTTAATTCTGCCCATATTTATGTTACTGTAGTCCTATTTACTATTTCATTATTTCATCCATGCATGGCGCAGCGGATCTGTGCGCACCGTCGCCTGCCGTGGAGACGCCCCCTCACTAACCTCTCCTCCTCTGAGTCGGATCTCCCTTGCGCTGGATCAGTTTCACTGAGCCTACTAACACTTCGAAAATAAATGGCATTACATCAGTGAGTTCAAACTTCTTATTGTGTGTAATTTGGACTGACACTGACATGCATGTTGTTCTGTAACTGGTGTGGCGCTGCCACTATTCTCGATTTCCATTTCGACATTAGACATTTTTTTTAGTGAAAGAGACATTAAATTTAGCATATATCGTCACAGGTAACAAACCATTGCAAAGTGTTGTGCTAATGCTGGGAACATGCAAATTGTATCTTCATAGTTGTATCCATATGATGTGACAGACTTAGGTTAATATTTCACCAGGTCCAAGGGCTAGAGGGATGTGTTAAGTAGACCCCATAAAGTAGTCCTACAACTGATGTTGATACTGTACTGTACGGATGGTAGCTACAGGACATGCTTTGAATTCATAAGATTTAAAGGTCCCATGACATGGTGCTTTTTGGATGCTTTTATATAGACCTTAGTGGTCCCCTAATACTGTATCTGAAGTCTCTTTTATATAGACCTTAGTGGTCCCCTAATACTGTATCTGAAGTCTCTTTTATATAGACCTTAGTGGTCCCCTAATACTGTATCTGAAGTCTCTTTTATATAGACCTTAGTGGTCCCCTAATACTGTATCTGAAGTCTCTTTTATAGACCTTAGTGGTCCCCTAATACTGTATCTGAAGTCTCTTTCCCATAATTCAGCCTTGGTGCAGAATTCCAGCCACTAGAGCCAGTCCCACAATGAGCTTTCCTTAGGATGTGCAATTTCTGTGTCTGTAGCTATTGAGGAGGAGAGAGGGGGGGCAAGGTGGGGGGTGGGGGTGTGGCCTTGACCAACTGCCACTTTGCTTGTTCGAAAGCCATGATGTCTCTCTCTCAGGGTTGGGCCAAATTCTCTGGGCAGCCAAAGCAGAGAAAGGGGAGGTAACCTTGCTCCTTATGACCTCATAAGGAGAGATTCCTTATTGGTCCATCTGAGCTTTCATTTTCTCAAAGGCAGAGCAGGATACCCAGGGCTCGGTTTACACCTATCACCATTTCTAGCCACTAGGGGACCATAGGCAGGCTGGGGGAATTCATATTAATGTTATTCAATTATCCTATTTATCTAAAATAGTTTTTGGTTCCTTTTTCCTCCACTCATCATTTAAGACATACTGTACAGCTTTTCTTTTCAGTAACTCATGTTTCTAAGTCTAGATCAAAAAACGCTTTTATGTTTAAAGCACCTTCTGATTGGAATAACTTACCAGTAAATATTCGTTCCATTTTATCTTTCAGACTGTTTAAACATGCCTTGGCAATTCATTTTCATACTAACTGTACATGTAGACTTTAATTCTCTCCAGTTTTATCTCATTCTTCACTCTTCTTTTCTTATTGAACCACTTAATTTCACTGTATTTCTACAGTAACGTTTGGCTATATGTTGATTTATCATTATTCCCTGTTATTTATTATGTTGTAATTGTAGGCTCTGTGTGTGTTTTGTTTTTTGTTTTTTATGTGTTATTGTATCTGTTCCTTTTTTGTTTTTGTTGTATTTTGTTCAGGACCCCCTCGAAAACGAGATGGTACTTCGCAAGAGGTTATCCTAATAAAAGAATTTCAAGTTAAAAAACCTCATAAAGTGACATTTTCATGCCATGGTACCTTTAACAATATAGTGTTAGGGACAGATCAGATGGCCAGAGACTTGAGACTTGACTTTGACTCGAGCTCAAAGACTTGAGACTCGACTTGGCCTTCCAAAAAATGACATCTCTGATATCATCACTCTTCACTCCCTGCTGCTGAGCTCTGTGCTGCCTGGTGCACGCAGTACAAATGCAGTAGCAGCAGGACATGTAATATGACATTACATCCACTCCACCTGAGTTGGCTGATTAAACTCATGTAATTGTATGATTTCTGAAGCAAACCTTGCCACACACACACACACACTCTATCATGATGATGATTTTACTAGAAATATACCCCGTCTAATTTCATGTGTCAAATGAAAAAAATGTATTGGACCACTAAAAAGTGGGCAGGCTTAGATTTAAAGCACAGTACGGGGCAACTGAGGACTGTTGGCAATGTCCCGCACATACTTTGGTGGCCTTCCCTTCCTTTTTTTCTGTTCGATCAGCAGGAGGACAAGAGATAAAAGGGAATTTTTGCTGTTTTTCAAACGGCTCTGTCACTGCAGCAGAAGCGACACCATGTGGCTGGTTTTGTTTTCACCTTGCAAGTCTGTCTGTCTGTTTGTGTCAACGCCGTCACAGCCACTATCACTACTGTTGTTGCTAGCTAGCTATAATATATATAATATATATTATAGCTTATTTATTATAGCTATAATAAATCTGTAGAGTGGATGTAGCTCATAGCTCTGTGCTGCTAACAGTTGCAGATTGACTGACAGGTGGATGTCATGATTACCAGCTTTTTTAAAGGGATATTTCATCGCTGGAAAGATGAATATGTATTTAAATTGGGTCATTTATGTAGTAGAAATGTGAAATTATTTTAGAAGTAGATGCCTTCTAGACCAAGAAAAGCCAGAAAATGTATTTTTTGGCTCATGTGGATGAAAGACAACAACTCTCAGAATGCACTTGCTTCGCTTCCCTACGAGGCCACTCCCAAGCCACGCCTACTTGTTACAGAGAGGCGGTCAGGTCAAGTCAAGTGGGTTTTATTTTCATTTCAACCATATCGAAACAACATTTCACCGTGGCTCAAGTGGTGTTACACATTTAAAATATACTGTATAAAAACGGCATTATATAAAAACAACATAAGAGACATTTAGTGCACACACATTATAGAATATACATAAAATGCAAAGTAGAGCATTTAAGATAGACAAGGGACAGGACAGACAACAGAAATCACCAGCAACAATAAATAGTCCATCCAGATGTGCGCTTTGGAGCTCACTGATAGCTCCGTAAAGTTCAGCTAACGCATTGGTAGCATTAGCGCTTGGTGGATGTAAACACCGAGTATAAACACAGCCGTGAATTGGCGTGGAATGTAGAATGGTCGGCATTTAACAGTCACAAACTCCACCAGCGGTGAGCAGTAGTTGGATACAAGCACCGCATTTCTGCACCAGTCCGTGTTAACATATACAGCCCACCTCCACGAGTCTTACCCGGCAACAGAGTATCATCTCTATCTGCTCGGAAGGCTAGCAGGCCTTGTAGCCGGATAGGGGAGTCCGATACAACAACAAAAACACAGCAGTCTGTGAACTCGCGTTGGGAGTTTCGTTGAAGGTAGATGTAGTCCAGTCTGTTGTCTAATGAGCGGACATTTGCAAGGACAGGTGGCCGGCTAGCGTTAGGTTTCCACCCAGCTCGAACTCCTGCCCTCATTCCGCGTTTCCGCTTTCTCCCACACCACTTTCGATGTCGACTTCCCCGGCTTGCAGCATCGAGCGACACTGCAGGCTGAGGTGTTGGTCTCGCTTGCGTAGTGTGTGCAGTATTCCGTCTGTAATAAAGTTTCCTGCATATTCTCCGATCTGTACCAATGTATCCTGGTGGTACACATGTGCGATAGTTTGAATGCACATAATTGCAAGGTTGCTGCTGAAAAGAGAGAGAGCCTGTTAGCTTAGCTTAGCTTCAAGATGGCTGACACTGTTTGGACATTCTGGGAGTGAGATCCCAGCCCCTATGGGCAGGTTGAAAACATGCAGAACTAGTTGCTACTACTGGCTGTAGTCCATAGCCTCTGGACAAAAATGCCTCAGATGACGCAAAACGACAATTTTTGCGTCATCAGAGGGTTTTTTCCAGACCCCAATACAGAGATCTCTCATCTCAGGGGGACATGAGGGAGGGAAGCACGGTCATTCGAAAATACTACCGGGTTTCTACTGATACAAAGCTTAATGCTAATCGGTGAAGTATCCCTTTAAGCTCACGTGATGTATTGTTGTACAGGACTGAAACATAACTGGATTCTGATCGATTTTGATAAAAAAATATATATTTTGAGTTTTTTTGGCATATCTTTTGAAATAGGTGCACAATATTACCAGGATGTGATCTAAAAGAGTTGAAGTGGTCATATTATGCTTTTGGCTTTTTCCCTTTACTTACTGTTGTGTTATAGGTTTACAAAGGTTTAACAGTAATCAAAAGTGGCCAGTTTAACCCCCCCGAAAATTTGTATCCTAATGATGAATGTAAAATATTAACTGTTATAAAAAATGAGAAGTGGTTGGCTTTCTTGATTCAATGTAATTGGCAAGCAAAAAAAAACATTTTTCACACAAACCCCCCCACCTCTGGCTGAGACTTGGTTGCGCCCAACCCTTCTCCGTGTTTTTCAAGCACACTGCATGGCGGGTGCGCTTCGTGAGTTTATTCAGTCCCTCCAGAAAAACGCGATTATGCAATATTTATGCGTGGGCCGCATTTTTTCAAATACGCCGCACTTACGCCGCATAAATTGCCGATTTTCGTGCAAAATATGCGGGGCTTGCATGATTTCATAATCCCCGCATTTTCGTTGCAAAAAAGTCACATATATCTTAGCAGAAAGTTGAAAAATTTTGCGTTTACTTCACACAAGAGCAGCCATATTCCCCTGTTGCCATGGGAACGTTATGAAGTGATGTAATTACGCGACGTGAACATCATCGAAAGCAGGGTTTTAAAAGCAAGCATTTAATGCATAAATTACAAGAACTGACAGGATTACATTTCACTGAAATTGTATTTGATAATATAATAAATAATAAATAACATAAATTGATTGATTGATTGATTGATTGAAGGTCACGTTTTTATTTGATGAAGCTGTTGTAATAATCCCTGTCACAGTTTGTTTTTTATTCCTTGTCACAGGTGTCCGACTTCCCGGAGGGGCAGATCTTGGTAGCCGTATTCCCAGGAGTTCCAACAGCTGCTGAGCTCTTCCTGTTACCTCACAAGAACCAATCAGAGGGCAGAAAAAAGAGTGAGGAGGAGCTAGAGCAGGTATCACAAACTGTTGAAATTCTATCAAATACATTACTTTATACTGTACATGAACAAAATGATGACTGCAGCTGCTCTTTGACTGTAAAACTCCACGTCGTATGTATTTAACAGGTATCCAATACAATTGTAAGCGCACTGAACCAAAACTTGGTGGAGTTCGAGGTCAAGCCTGGCATAAGGGTGATTGTGTACAACACACAGTTAACACTGGGTAAGAAACACTCGCTCTCACTGCTTTCAATACTGCCAAGTTATCAACAATAACCTTAACTTGTATTTCATTATGTCGTATCATTTTCTATTCTTCATTTTCAAGTGCCGAGAAATGGAAATAACCATGTTTTGACAACAAGACGTTTTCTTTGGTCCAGCAATTAAAATTCCTGTCCAGTCTGCCACCTTTTTCAGGCAGAAGAACACAGGGGAGCATGAGAGGGGGTTTGATTTTAAATGGAGCTCCTTGAGACGATCTTTTATGCCTGCCATCAAAAGCCGAACATCTGTTCTATTTCTAGTATCGCCATCCAACCACAAAATGAGTGTTACACCGAGTATAATTATCTTGATTATTTAGTCCTTGAGAAAGAACACTACAATTTAAAGGCAAAAAAGAGCATTCAGAATTGCTTGAAGAGTCAACCAATCTCAGTTCTTAAGCGCTAAAAATGGGAAGGTTGGTCGACATTCGAGACGTTCAAAAACCAAATTACAGTTATAAGTATTAAATCAATGCTGGATTCAGGGAGGCACATTGATTGTAAATAACGGGGGCTGGAGAACTCTTTTATTGGTATTGGTAGTCCTCAGCAACTCCTGTGTTCCACTGCTAGACAGATATACTTACACTGTATTCATTGCTTGGTTGGTTTCATTAGGAACACAGTCTCTGGAGGCACACAGCCAGGAGTTGTCTGTAGCTCAGAGTGCTAGTTCGTAGCAGCCTTGTCATGTGCTGACGTTCTGTGGCGTGCTGCACTCTAATGACATCGGAGGTGTACCCAGCTGGATCCCTCTTTTATAGTTCCCCTCCCAAGAAAAGGTCCAAAATGCCTTCAAGCTGCTTGAGAAAGGTCAGCGGCATACGCACCGCTGTCTCTGTGCTAACAGGCTCGGGAGTCGCATGGAAACATTGGAAAGTGCCTGCAATCACAGACCTTAATGCACTCTTCAAAATAGTGAGAGGAATTTAAGGTGGATGGCTTATAAAGCAAAAACCGTGGACTGTGACATTAATCGTAGTAAGTGCTTGTTTGGTTGTCTTCTTCTTTGAGGTAAATGTAAGTGCAAAACCTTGTGAAATGTCAGAATTACCTGCTGCTGCTGTCATCTTTTTTGCCAGCAATAGAAACTGCAATTTCACGCTACCACAACTTATGACATTGGAGATATTAAAAATAAGAGCATCATCTTATAGTTCATTATTATTGTCATGTATAGACAGTACTCTTAACTAGCAGTGGAATTCATTTACTGGTGAATAAACATGGGTTTTATATCCTTTCTGAAGTAGAGTTGTTCTATATGAATGTGCAATCAGGAAAATGAGGAAGATTGCAATTTGTATGTTGATAGAAACCTGTTTTGAACACCTTTTTAACTGCCTAAGCATTTACAGAATATATGCATGCAAGTGCCAATGTTGTAATGTAACAAAGTACAAATAGTACTTTACTGTATCTGTACTTCATTATTCATATTTCTGGAAACATCTCCCCTAATTATGTTAGATACACATTACTACAAAATAAAATCAATAGTGCTGTCAGTTAAACGCGTTATTAACGGCGTTAACGCAAACCCATTTTAACGACGTCAATTTTTTTAGTTCGAGATTAACGTCACATGCTGTTGCAACAACTACTAACGTTAGAAAAACTCCAACACCACACCGGATCTAGCTAGACCGGAAACTAAACAACAGGCACACCGCACACACTTGTTTGGGCTTGCGAGCCGGCCAAAGAGTAGCAGGCTAACGTTACGTTTTGAGTGGATGTCAAGCATGAGACACCGAAATGGATGCCAATAAGATTCTGAATGGAAAGTTTACTTTTAAAAAGTTGCCAAATGGTTCCATTGACAAGACCAAAGTGATCTGTGTGTTTTGTCGTTGTGAACTGAGCTATCATCGCAGTACGTCCAGTCTGAAATACCACTTGATGGCCGAGCACACAGCTGATGCCAATTCTCCCCCTCCCCCTCGTCAAAGCCAGGCGACAAAAGCACAAAGCAAGCCGATCCACTTTTACATGTTGATAAGAGCATTAAAATGAGAAAAAATAATGGGACAAAACGAAATCAAGGGACATTTAGAGTAGATAAAAATGTGCGATTAATTGCGATTAAATATTTTAATAGTTTGACAGCACTAAAAATCTAAAGAAATTTGATACACTGGAAGAAAGCAGGTTTGGCGAAACATTGCTCCTAGATTAAAAGTTAATGCACATTCCAGTTGGTGATGTGATGCCTGTTTGTTGCCAAGCACCAAAAACATAAAATAAAACAAACAGTTGGCCAAAACTAAAGAAGAGGAGGAAGCGTAATGACTGATAGTGTTATGGAAGCAACTGCTGCAGGCTCTGCCGCCATGGTAACAGACAATGCTTGGTAACAAAATATTTTTACTTCTAATAATTAAATACATTTAATACCAGAAAATGACTTTTGATACTTAAGTACAGTAAATATCCGATACTTTAAGACTTACTGAAGTAATGTTCAAGAAGGTGACTTCAGTTTGTAATTTTCTGATAAGATACTTGTACTTTTACTCAAATATTGCTTTCAAGTACTTTATACACGACAGACAGATGATAAGTGTATACACATACACATATGTAGTCCAGATTGAAGATACCCCGTGGAGTTTTTACCACTGGTAGAACAATGGCGCAATGTTTTTACATCCCTGTTTCGTTTCAACCTCATTTGAAACATTCAGGATACACGTTCCTGCCACCTGTTTCACACCACTCTGCTAATCAACAGTAGGTGACGCAAAGAAGCGTAGCAATGCGCCCGCAAAGGTAGTGAAGAAGAAAACTGCAAGCTAGCAAACACGAGCTGGGTTCAAAACCGTTCTCTTTCACTGAAATAGTGCACTATATAGTATGGCCGCCATTTTGTAGTGGTGTTTGAATTTTCAGTGGTTAATTTCATTCACTATGTCCACTATAAAATATCCACAATGCACAGCAAATTTGGGTGTACATACCAAGGGGGTAAGCTTCGCTTCAGAACTCGAACCTTCTATGGCGCCATTTTGATGCTACAAAGCGATCACCTCCCGTTAGCATTCCATTGACTGCCATTCATTTTGACGTCACTTTGACAGCGAATAACTTTACATCTGAAGCGTTTAAAGACTCTATTTGTCCATTGTTTATTTCTAAAGAAACACGACAATGTATAAAAGGCTCCATTACCTTGTACATAACGATTGTGTCATAACCAAGCAACTTACTGTTGCACAGTAGAGGAATTACCGTATAGTACAGGAGAAGCTCGCAGGCAGTTTCGACTTACGTTAGCTGTTTAGGTTTAATTACTAATGTTAACTAGCATTTTAGTTAGCAGTAATTAGCCTGTGCCTATGTTATCTCCTTACATATACCTACGCTCTCCGTCTCTGTAAGATTGGGAATGATTGAGATTTCTCTTGGCACAGCTACCAGAAGACTTCACACTTTCAGACAGGTTGTAACGTCACATTTACGTTGTCTCTCTCAGTTGGAGGCTGCGCAGTAACGCTCAGCGCTCACCGGAAAAGTGCTTCTAATATCCTTCACTGGTCTCTGTCCAGAGACACGGGATCTGTTGGTCCAATTTATATATGTCAACGGTACATACGATGTACCCTACATTTTACTCCCGTATATCACAATGCATCGCGGTCGTGTTTTCCCGGAGCAGAAGAAGAAGCAGAAGCACCCGCGAAAACTGAAAAGGAAAAATGGAGCGGGCTTTCGTTTCTAAACAGTGGAAAAGTAACATGCAACATAAATACGACCCATTAGCACTCCTGAGTGCTCGGTTTGTTTCAGGGACATATTAGAAGTAATTTTGTTTCGGTTTGTTTACATGCTGCTGGGCGCGCCCACCTCCGTCACACAAATAACACACACATCCGCTGACGCAACAATGTTTTTAGTGAGTGTCCGAAATCTTGTCTGGTCGTTATTTATTAAATAAACTATTTCATAAACACTATATAGGGAATAGTGAGTGAGGGAATGAGGGAACGGTTTCAAACACAACTCCAATGTTAACAATGGAGAATTTAAAATATTTAAATTTGACTTTAATGTTTTAGTGAGGAACGAAATGCATTCAACACATTTGTTAGGCCTCAATGATACACCCATTGTGTTTCAGTGAGGGCCAATAAAAACATTAGGAGACCTTTAAGTCCAACCATTATGATGTAAATGTACCAGTTATAGCCTAATGCTAAACTACCAAACTCAAACAGAAACACATGCAACAGGGTGGTTGGAAACCCTTCTATATTCAGTTATATGTTATTTTAGATTCCTTTATTTTATGTTTACTTTACGTATTATCAGGGACAGTGCACATAGATGAACTTCATTGTCCTTTGCTTCACCACATGACAGTCACAATAAAGACCAATGCAGGACAATGATGAGAGCAAACAGTATCCACCATACAACATGATTTAAAATGTATAATACAAATAAATGTAAATGTATCCACATGTAGCCAAATGCTAAACTAGCTAAAACAGTCAATAGAGATACAATACAGGGCTTCCAACAACTGCACTTCACTTACTTAGTCCACATACTTACTTTACTTATGGACATTCATTTACATCACATTTACTCAAATGGCTAGTCTGGGCAGGCTCAGGTAAAAGTTTAAAGCTTTAGTGCGTAACTTTTTGATATTAATGAATGTCCGTTACATTCAAGCCATTACCAAATGAGTTGCTACAAAGCTAATTAAGACTATGAGCTCCACACAACTCTCTCTGGATTTCACAGTATGGCTATGTTCAGAAACTGGTGTCGTCCACCAACTTTCGCATGCAGAAAGTCAAATGAAGAATTCATATTCATGTTTTTTTAATCCTCCGTGTCCTCCTTGGCTACTAGCAACTGTGTGGAGGAGGGGTGGGGGAGGTGCGTGATCACGGAAGGCTTGTATCATGTGGATGCGTCAAAAAAAAATTTATTACCTAGAATTCCTCATGGGGGAGACCGAAACTATGCACTATAGCTTTAAAACTGACAAAAAGGCAAACGTTGGAGTCTTTCCTGTCCTCTCTTCCGCTCCCACAGCACCCTTGGTGGACTCCAACCCAAGACACAGCAGCTCAGCTATGCTCATGCTCCTATCAATGGTGTTCCTGGGCCTAGCAGTGTTCCTCATCTACAAATTCAAGAGGTACAGGCAACTTTTGTGATTAATTTCAAATGCTGCACATAGCATAATCATATAGAACCCTAGTATATATCTATTATCATGTTATCCATTATTGATGATACCAGATGAGCACAGTCTGGACCAATCAATCTGTCATGTTTGGGAATTTGATTCGACAAGTCCCCGTAGAGGTTGTAGATATATTTCTAGCAGGATTCCAATGCATGAGGTACACACACCAATCAGTGAAAAATGCGGAGAAAAAGACCATTAAATGGTTTAGTATGCGCTTGCTGTGCCTCGGCTGTTATTTGCTGGATAAATTATTCATTCTTAAAATGATTCTCTTGAAAAGTCGGGAGGAAATGGAAAAGCTGTCATTAATTATGGATATGAAATTTTCCCCATTAGTCTAAAGAGCATGCATTTTTCAAGAAATCTCACAGTTGACAAAACAGAGCAATTAATAACCAAAATGAATAGTAATTGGAAATAAATTGGATAGGGACTAAATAAAGATGTATATTAGTAAAAGATACAAATGTTACTGTAAGTTGCCTACGGATTAGTTATGGAGGTATAATTATAGTCAAGAAAACTTTGAAAGTTGGAATGCCAATAGCACTCAGAAACAGAACTACTGTCTTTGACGTTAGTAGAGAAATGTGGGGGGGTTTTTAGGGGTGGGGGAAAAAAATCAATACAGCAAAGTATCGCAATATTTTCCGTGGCAATACTGTATTAATCACAGACGCCAAGTATCGATCTGTTATTTTATATGTTGGTCAGTCTGTCTGCTTGACAACCCTATTTTGCGACAATAAAATTGAAGTGAGATGAACAAACAGAAATTTATCTTTTCAGATAAAAACAGATGTTGACAAAGTTTTCTTTTGGAGACATAATTTGAAATTGGGAAAAATTCAAAGTTGGGAAAAAAGTTAATAAATTGCAGTATATTGCAGAATATTGCAATGTGTTCAAAATCGCAATAATATCGTATCGTGACATAAGTATCGTGACGATATCATATCGTGAGGTGATTCCCGCCCCTAGTTTATTTTTAAGAGAAGTTTGTCATCTCAAAATTACTTTTGTTAGAGTTGTGAAAATAATGACATTTTGCTTTCTTTTTTTTCAAATGTTGCCGCTAGATGTTTTTTTCATTGTTCTAAAGGCACATTTGTCAATCTCTTCTTTTGTAAATCTTTAGAAAAATACCTTGGATCAACATATACGCTGAGGTGAACCAGGAGAAAGAGCAGGAGATGATTGGCTCGGTGGGCCAGGGTGACAGCACGCCTAAAATCACTCTGAGTGAGTTCTCCACATCCAAAGAACTCATGGAGAAGGAACTGGATGCCAGGGTCAAAAGTAAGTGAAGAGCTTTCATATTTAGGTCAAACAATGTACGCAATCAAAATGTGTACCTGCTGACAACACTGTTAATTGTAAAGACTGTTCCTTGAAAGGAATGAAAGGAATTTTGGTCGCATGATCTGAGACAGGATTTGTTTCTTTTGTTTTGGAGATGCTATTAGAGTAAAAGTGAGACTGCACAGAATAAATGTGTGCAGATTCACCCCTCAGGCATACTTTAGCTATTGAATTTGAATTATTTTTTAAACAAAGAATCGGCACCTTAATCGCCTTTTAGCATTCCTAATGATTTAGAGAAGAGGAAAGCAGAGGGAGCCGCAGTGTAGAGGTGGTCCTGGGTGGGTTTTAACATAGTAGAATAGAATTCAGCAACGCTTGCAGTACTGAGAACAATGAATAATTAATAAAACCAACATGTTTAAGCATGCTGCCTCAGGATTCTATAGGCCAGCAAGAGCACAAAGGCAGCAGCCTTAAGCACTGCACTATTTGGTCACAATATGACTTATTTTAAAAATAATATTACAATCCGGCACGAAAACACAAATTGGCTGAATACTGCTTACTGCTTACTCTAACCTTGTATGGTGCACAGAGTCTGTTTTGCAGCTTTACCAAAAGAAAGCATTGCAGGTCATCTGGAAAGCGCACTTACTGGATTCATTTGGCTTTTATTCAGCTGATGACGTAGGCTTTTAAATTCAGAATAACGGTAGAGACCTGAAACATGGGGCCTTAGCAATGCTAACCATGGCACTGTGTACATATAAATGGCTGTGAACTTGCTTTGGGTGTTGTCCATGTTTTCATCGTACAATTGGACCCTTTCACTGTGTGTTTTCACTTCATCAAAGTTGATTGGAAGATTTGGTTGCCTAAAAATGCCTTGTTCAGCGTTCCGTAGCACCTTGCTAACCAAGCTTGCTAGCTAGCATTAGCATTAGCTGGTAACCTAAGGAAAGTCTTTCTGTATACTGCCATTAGTATCCGGAGGTCCTGCCGGTTAAACTTGGCATGGTGACTCACTTCAGCCTGGGGTGGCTGTGAATCGGAGGTAGAGTGGTCACCCCTCAAACACAAGATTGGCGGTTCGATCCCAGGCTCCTCCGGCCACATGTCAAAGTGTCCCTGAGCAAGAAAAGTTGCTCCCCGGATGTTCAATGTATAGCTGTCCACTGCTCCTAATACTTAGTATGGGTTAAATCCAGTAATTGAATTGCACTACATTGTACTGTCAATTGTAGCCTATGTGACGAATTAAGAATAAAGTTTTGTTTTTCTGTTGAAAATCGGCAACTTTATACCCTCTTTAGTGATTAGCTTAGGGCAGCGCCATTGCAACCATAGACAACAGGCGTAGCCACATACTCCACAGCCACGCCCTCTAGTCCAACATTTTCACGTCCGGTTTTAAAAAACCAAGATGGCGATGGCCAAATTGCCAAACTCGAGGCTTCAAAACAGCAGTCACTGCTGCTACGTCCATTTTTTATTTTATTTTTTTCCAGTCTATGGATTTATTAGAGCCTCCCTCCCTGGTAAAAGCTCACATCTTTCAAATTCAACAGCCCAGTTTGTCAAACTGCTACTCGCTTGTCTCAAAGAAATTCAAAATTCAAATGAAAACTGAAATTTATTGTCATTCTGCTTCAGCTTCAGAGCCTTTGATAAAACAGCAGCTCAGTAATTAACATGAGGCGTCAGTGTCAAAGAAGTCATTTGTTTTACAGACATTGAAGTCCTGACGCAGCACTAACTTGTTCTTCGCTTGTTTTTCTTCTTTTCCTTCCTCTATTTCTGCTTATAGGGGGAGTCGGAAATGCCTGCGAGAGCACAAGGGAGATACCAAACTGTACTAGCGTGTAAAACCGGAGAGCAACAGTTTATGTACAGAGCGAAGTATTACAGTGTCGGGGGTTCTCTTTTTCTGTTTTGTAATTCTCAACACAACTGATGTTAATAGTTTTCTAAGGGACCTCATTTATACAGACTTGCACGGATGCCTCGTTCAAAAACATCCATGCAGCAAATGTCAATTTGCTCAATAAGATCATTGTAATTACTGGCAAGACTTATTCTGTTTTGTGTATGTATAAGCTACGTAATGACATTGATTTGCCGAGTGAAATATCTTTCGTCAAAACCCATCAAGACTTATGTAAATTTCCTAAGGAGTTTGCTTCGAATATCATTTCTGCCTATATATAGACTATAACGTCTGAGTCTTCAATCAAACAGGGAATATTGTTGAAATGTACGATATTATCATCTGTTCTGTTAAATGTATATATTATTACTTTTGAGTACCATGGCGAAGACACAGGATCTGACAATGATCTGTTATTGAAAGTGTGTTAAAAAGTCAAACATTACTTAAAGAAATCAACTTTGTTTTGCTAAGGTCCTTGACTTGTGCATGTTCTTATTGAGGACGCAATTTCCGTGTTGTAGATAAGCAAGTGTTGTAAATAGTTATTTTCTAATCATTCGTCAAAAAAGTCCAATCGATTTTGCCCAGACTTTTGTTGTGCTCTCATTTTCTTCAGTTGCTGTTGGGCGATATGTATCTAGTAGAACGGGTTTATAGAACTGTATTGGCTTATTACAGATTTAACTTTCAATCATTTCCCTAGAAATGAAATGAAAAAGACCAACGTAAACGTGTTTATATTTTCATTCGGCATATACAATAGATATTCAGACATTTTTACACAGATGACAGTTTTTAAAACTATATGAACATTGGCATCATTGCATTACGTTCCGCCTCTAGGACAATGGCTCTGATAGTTCTGATTTGGTCTCAGAACAAAGGCTTGATCACGTATTATGAATAGTTATTCTATTGTGGCCACCAGTGATCAAATTCACAATATTCACATGATGGGAGAACCATGATGACATTTATTCCAAAGTATACAACAAGATAGATCCGTTCAGGCAATATGATTGGTCATCTTGACATTTAGAACGTGTTAAAATCAGCATGATAGCACACCCAGAGCCGTTTGAGCACACCATCTTCATCACTACAAATATTACTCCGCTATTTCCATGTCAACATTCCAGAGTTGAATCAAAAACTGTTTCTGAAACCTTTATATTCATCAGGAACCAACCACCAATTTAGGAACCAAAGTGGAACACACAGAAGCTCTCCAAAAGATTCATATAAAGTGATTCATGCTATATGTGAAGTTCGCGGTGCTAAATCGATTCACTTTTTTTTTTAATTATTATTACTTCAAACTTTTTCAGCTGATATCAAAGTGACAACAAGATTGAGCTAGCCAAGCAGTTTTGTGTTCAAATGTGCGGTATTTATTCAGTTTGGGAAACACCACAGTGTCTACATAGCTAACGTTAGCTTAAGTTGGCGTGCTAGCTAAACAGGGACGGACTAGAATTTTTTTATTTTGCCTCACAATATTAATCCAGTTTGATTATAACCCTTATTTTGTTGGTAACCGTTGATGTATAAACACAATATTACACAAGAGGGTATGATTTAACGTCATATTATTGGCACTTCAGGGATTCTTACGGGCCTAGTCGCATCACTGTCGTGCCAATAATGACGTTAAATTACACCCCCTCGTGTAACATTGCTTAACATTATAGAATGGGATATTATATGAAGAGGGTTAGGTTCTGATAGCTGGTTCCATTTTGGATTCAGTTCCTGTTCGGCAAAATACCAATCTGAATACCAATATCCATCTTTGGGTTTTAGTTATTTATAAATACAGATTACTTGCACATGTTTAAGGCTACACCTAATGCTATTGATACCCATCTCTAAGAAGGCCTAAAGAATATAGATATTTTAGAGAACATAACATTGTTAATGTTATATTTAATATAGAATATTAAAAGCAAACTCATTATTTTGTTCATAAATGGATATACCAGTGCAGTGTTTCTCACTTGGTCCGTTGCTCAGGGTCAGGTCTGCTTTATGCAGCTTGAGGAGTGTTTTCTATTTGACGGCTAAAATAGTCTCACAAACATTTTCATTCACATGAAAATAAATAAATAAAAAGCGCCGCTAAATATGAAGACTGGATCGATTTGTATTTATTCAGACAGCTCAGTGTTCAAACAGAGCAGATACAGTACAATTAAGCTGTGTTGACGCAATTAATCCACATCAGGCGTCTTTTACAACCCAACACTTGACTAACTGCTGTGCGTTTAATTTGAAATTAGGGAGTAGCGTCCTCCCAGCATGCAACTCTCCATCAGCACTTTGTTCCTGCAAAAGGGGCCTGCGTTTCCCCCGGGTTGACACCCGTCGGCCTCCTGGTTTCCAGTACGAGGATAATCAGAGAACGCTGGACAGCTGAGCAGAGGATGCCCCATGTGGAGCTTTCCCACAATGCTCAGCTCAAGTAAACAATGCTGCACAAAGATATAGGCTGTCACATCACATATGCATTACCTCAAACAGAGCGTTCACAACTCAAAACAAACAGCCAAGCCTTGTTACTGCAGACAGAATACACATTGAACAAAGATTGTTTCATAGCTTTGTATTCAACACGTCATGAGCAAAGGGTTGTTTACTGGGCTGGCTTTTCTTTGGGTTGGGGCTTTGATGGTTTCACTTTTTTTCTGATTCTTATTAGCAAAACAGGATTAGGAGAAACGAAAAGAAAAGTTTTCACAACTCAAAGCATGCATTTTATTGTATCTCTTCTTTTCCTCTTAGACCATTTGAAATTGTAAAGAATGTATGATGACTACTGACTGGTTCATAGCCAGGCCGCAATGCTTTGTAGCAGCTGTTGCTGGGTAAGAAGTCTGTAAAGATAGTAAAGAATAGCTACAAAAAGTGTTTTAGCTAGTTTAGTTTTTTTTTGCTTTATACCTGCACAGACATATTGGAACTGTCACCAGTACAACAAACTTCCTACACATTGGGTCATTTCCTCATTGTTCATTCAGTCTCTACTTTGATCACTGGAAATTGCTGTCTCATCTCATATCTTAAATGCCACATTATACTGTAAGAACCAGATCTGCGGGGGGAATCCAGACTGGAAAAATGAAAGACATTCTTGCTTTTGTGATATTTCAGAAGGCATACGCATTGTAATGTTCTTCAGTGCACAAAAATCTACAATGCATGCATCATCAGTAATGTTCTGTTTCATCTTTATTTCGATATTTCTACGGTTAAAGAAACTGTCATTTTGAAATTGTTTCAAATAAATGTATTTTTGTACATCAGTGCATTTGTTCTCTGTGATGACATTTCTGTGAACTGAAGGGTGCAAAGAAGATGATGTTCGCTGCATTCCCACTGCTGGCCTGATGATTCAAAGCACCAGTACCAATCTGCAGTATAGAAGCTCCCAAAAAGGCTTAGAAAATTGCCAGCACTTTTCCTGTCTTCCTGCTCCTCTTTCACTCGTAGACCATTTGCTGTAACAAAAACACTGTGCCATGGTGCCAGCTCTCACATATAGTGCAGTTAATGTATTTAAACAAAAAAAAGAGTCAAAATTAACATGTGTTTTTCCTGTTTTTGCTATTTTTATTTTATATCGTTATCAGGACTATGGACTAAGTGCTAATGTCTAACGCTAATGAATATTGCTGAGTTAACAGCTTGTGTACATACCCTAATGTATGTAACAACCTATTCATATGCATAGTTTTTGCTAATGTGCCACTTCAGATTAGCATGACCCCTGTCATTGTTGGATGACACAAGCACTTTTGCTAAAAATTATTTCAAAGTGGAGTTCAATGAGATATTTCAAACTTGAGACAACTTTTAAACAATCCATCTTAGCCTATGAAAAGCTCTTTTTGTTGTAGCTCTACACAAAAGTGAACAAAACCATTACTAATGTATTTTTCATTTCAGTTTATTTTCAATTTGGGTCTCATTTAAATTAAGTTAGTCTTGCATAGCCAGACCCTCCTCCACAGCGCTGCAGAAGAAAGGTCTGTCTAGTCAACATTCCAGGATGGGAGAAAAACATGCTCTGGTTTATTGGCATTTCTTTAAACCAAACAATTGTTTTGGCCAGTATTAAGTGCCAGACGGAGCCACGGTGCCTCTGCTAAATAGTCTCAGGAAGGAACTTGTTTTGGTGGAACATGTGTACGTTCAAAAGTAGTTTTAGTCGTGCAACAGAAAACTCAGATTCAGAGGTGTCAAAAGTATTCACATTCATTACTCTAGTAGAAGTATAGATACTAGGGTTTGAAAAGACTTTTGTAGAAGTTGAAGTATCAACTCAAGCTTTTTACTTAAGTAAAAGTGTAAAAGTACTGGTTTCAAAACTACCTAAAGTATAAAAGTAAAAGTAATGTAAGGCAGAGATCTTCAACAGGGGGTCCTCAGAGTCATTGCAGGGGGGCCTCCAAATTATTGTACATTTTTGAGTCTTTAAAAAAAATAAAAATAAAATGCCTTAACATAATTCCAACATATTATTAGCAAATATAAATTCCCACTGATGATAGGCTTACTGGCCTACAGGTAAGGTAGTCAAGAAATCAGCCCACAGATACAGTTAATCCTAGATTTACTGTGCCACGTAACATTAAAATATGATTTATAAAATCATGCCAACAATTAATATTTTAATAGCTAATGAAAAAAGGTATGTAAGAAGGCTTTAGGTTACCCTAACAGTTATTGTAGGCCCAGTTTAATATGCAACTTAATTTCATACAATGTGTAGTAGGGGGTCCCTGCTACATCTCAATTTAAGTTATGGGGTCCTTGGCTTAAAAAACGTTCAAGACCCTTGATGTAAGGGGTGGAAATTCCATTAAGGACAACAGCTTAACTCTAAAACGCAGGGACAAAATCATATGACTATAATAATGTTATATTAAAATCATACCTGCAAACTCAGAAGGGCTGAAAAGGTGACACGTAGGCTACATCTCTTCTGTGTTTTTCAGACAACGGCAGCTACAGTCTGGTGTTAGAATCCTCTCCAGTGAAATACAGACACACTTTTACACCGTTTAGCTCTCAGCATTTTATCATGTTTACTCCAGCTGCTAGCTAACGCTAGGCTAACCTGCTGCCAACTGTAGTGTTAACTAGCTAGCGTCCCGTGCGGCGATGTTTCAGTTCCCTCTAACGTCCGTTTTCGGAGCATCAGAGAGAAGCGCAGGCATTTAAGTGGCTCCTAAATAAGGCACCGAAATCCGTGTTGCTATTCGGTCCGGTAGATAACGGTCGTTAGGGCCCCGGTGGCTTATTAGCACCGGGTCTGTACAGGTGTTATGGATCGCGTACAAACCAATAGGGTGTCGGAATAGCTATGTTTATACTTCTCATCCAACCACAATCACATTCACTCTCTCCGGATGGAGCGATTTGGAGAGGTTTTTTTGTGTGTGTGTTTTTGATGACTGACGAGCTGGAATGAAAACAAGCCGAACTGAAATATGAGTAACGAGGCTATTTTTAAAATGTTAGGAGTAGAAAGTACAGATAATTGCGTGAAAATGTAAGGAGTAGAAGTAAAAAGTATGCTCTAAAATAATTACTCCAGTAAAGTATGGATACCCAAAATTTCTACTTAAGTAAGGTAACGAAGTATTTGTACTTCGTTACTTGACACCTCTGCTCAGATTGGACAGATAGTCTAGCTAGCTGTCTGGATTTACCCTGCAGAGATCTGAGGAGCAGTTAACCATAGTCCTCACAAATCCACCGGAGGTTAGAACGCCAACACAAAGAAAGAGGAAGGGGACGGACATCAGGCGGAATTTCCGGTGAATCAGGAAACTGTGTTTATTTCAACCAAAACTAGAGTTGTGATGGTTGGAAAAGTGGAAATATGACTCAAAACGGCTTTTCATAGTTTTATTTTGTTTCTGTCGACTTTGAATGAAGTGTATTATAAGATGCTAAAATGACTTTTTTTACATGGAGTCTTGATGTTTTTTACTCTTTAACAGAAAGGTCGACCTCCTTAGAAATCCTTTCCATAATGTTGTCAGATACATACACAAGGTAAATACAAGCTGGACAATTGTCCTATTAACTTACATTGTAGCGATCTCTCTTAATACTGGACCAGTGTCAAAGATTGTTGTTCCCATCAGTCACTTAGACACAAAAACATAGGAACATATGGTCCAGGATGAAAAACAACAATAGTTACCCTTTAACTCTCAAAGCACTAAAAGGAAGTAAAAAAAAAAACTGAATCAGATGGAAATGAGAGATAGATTATTTCACTTGTTAACCAGCCATTACTGCACTGCAAAAAGAGATGTGTTAAAAATGACACAACATGTGTAGTCCCTGAACACACTCACCACATGTGTTAAAATTCTACACATGGTGTCATTTTTAACACATCTCTTTTTGCAGTGTATTCTCAAAGACTTCGGTAAGGAGACAATAAATAAAATTTAGATGTAAATACTTAAAATTTCCTGTCCCGCCAAAGGTGAATGAAATGCAATTTAAAATTATGAATAGGATTTATCTCACTAATGATTTCTTAAAACAGAGATTCAAAATGGATGTAGGAAACTGTACACTGCAAAAAGAGATGTGTTAAAAATGACACAACATGTGTAGAATTTTAACACGTGGTGAGTGTGTTCAGGGACTACACATGTTGTGTCATTTTTAACACATCTCTTGTTGCAGTGTGTGTGAGCTTTATGCAGTCCACAATAGGGAGATGGGAATTTGTTTGTCATCAGGACTCATGAAAGGGAAGGTAATTTCCTTGATAGTACAGTGCATTATGGGTAAACAGAATCAAATCTAAATTGCAGTAATCTTGCAAAATAATACTAGTTGCCTATTAGTAATTTGGTGCTTCTACACACACAAACCTATTATTCTCATCTTCAGGTTTATACTTATTATTAACCTATATATTTTTTGTTTTTACTAAATGTTTAGATGCTTTAATGTTCAAAATACCGTCCGTTGCAGCCGTTTCTACCATGAAAAATCACCAATAAAGGCTTCTAAACCAAAAGCTAAACACCATACATGTCCCAGCAGGGATTCAACCAATATTACATGTTTCCCTGATGTTAGCATGTAGCAGTGTATGTAATGTAAGTGCCTGGAGCAGATGACAAATATAAATAAATCTGTCAGACATTGACGTCACTCCGAGCCAAGAGTAGAACTTTTTTTTTTAATTATGGCATATTTAAAATAGTTATTTTTGTCTCAAGCTAGTGTCTCCCATTGCCCAACCTATCTCCACAGCGCTGTGGAGGAAGGTCTGGCTACACCACAGATACATTCTGGGATAGGAGAAAAAAACACTCTGGGTTGTTTGCATTTCTTTAAACCAATCACAACCGTCTTGGAGCTGCACTAATCTCCGGACGCAGTGACGGTGGCTCTGCTAAATAGTCTCAGGAAGGAACTGGTTTTGGTGGAACATTTGCACCCTGCAAAAGAAAACGCCTCATACAATATTAAATGAAGTTAACTGTTGACACAATACAGTAACGTGAGCTATTTACATTAGCTGATACATGGTTAAACCTCATTGGCTCTTACCAGTGTATCTCTGTGTGTACTTCCTCCACAGTAATCCCAACGATCAGTCCCAAAACGTTCCATTTAGAGAGAAAATGCCCTAAACATATTCTTTGTAAATCTTTACAATCATTCTCTGAAAGAACCAAGCAGGCCTGCCTTGTTGAACGATCCAAATTTTCTTCAAAACCTGCCTTTTTTAGTGTGTAGCTTTCTTGCCCGAAGTATGTTGTCGTTTCCCGTAGCGAACGGAGTCTGAGAACGGCAACACACAGAGAGCGGAAGGTGAAGGACAAAGCCTGACATCCAGGAATTTATCCTGGAAACGTACTTCCATTGATCCAGACTATACTCCAGTATAGACAAAACACAAATACAGAAACCTTAAGAAATGTGAAATGACCAAAATGGCTAACTATTGTGCTTTCATCAAAATAGTTTTACAGGGCCTTTATAGATTGATTTTGAATTCATCCCGGGTTGCAGTTCTTCACCGAGCTTATACCGTCATGCTTTGCTGCACTTGAACGAGTTAGGGTCAGGTGTTGGCACGATTGGTCCGGCCTACACGGGATGGCTTTGACCTGGTAGACCATGACTCAGGAGTGATATGACTGAGGACGAGCAATTACAGCGATTATTGATTAGGACTTTAATTATAACCCAAGTGATGGTCTCGACTCTGACAAGTAAAATCTTTGATTTGATGGGCTCCTTAACAAGAATCTTTCAGGCACACGTTCATTGGTCCAAGAGCAAAGTGATTGGAAGTGAGATATTTATTGTGTTGGATAAAAAAAATACTTTTCTCCAAAAAAAACGTAACTTCTTTTTCTAACTTTTTTTTTGGTTGTTGTTTTCCTCCGTCTGTGTCGGTCGAGACTTGGACATGAAATGGAATTATTTGAGTTATCAATGCAAGACAGCAAAGCTGGCACAAACAAAAGCCATTTGTCTTTATTCACCGGGGAAGTCTGAGAGCAGCCTCATTATACTGTGGCTCGAATTAATCTCGGACCCCCTGTCTCTCTCTTTCACCTTGGGAGCCCGATACAATGTATTACAGGGCTCTTAGAATCCTGAACACACACTCCAACCATTGGTGCAGGTTACTGATAGACTCGCATGTCAGGTGGAGGACAGAAGCACACTGAAAGGTTTGGTTAGACTGTCTGAGTATTACAGTTTCTTGATTTGTATTGCACTTTATTATAGAACAGTAGAAAGGAAGTCAGATCAGGAGAGATTATAGATTTACACATGTATATGCAGCTGCACAAGGTGACTTTGGGAACAGCATGGATACATTTTTTTTTCATTCAACCTTTAATTATCCTCCAGAGATCATTGAGGGGCGACCCTCGTTTTCAATGTGATCTAGTCAAATTACAAAGATCAATACAGAACAACAACACAGAAAGTACAATCGTGAGAAATATAGAAAGACAATAAAAAAAATTCAGAATTGGAAAATGATTTTATGAATACATCAGAGATGATAGGGTTTGGAAAGAAAATACAATTATGTAAAGCAGTTACAAGGAGAAGTTGGCAGGTTTAAAACCAGATTTTCTAAATTGTCCAAAAGGCACAATTGAGTTGATTTTTGCTTTGATTTGCTCCCTAAAGGTTTGGTAACACAGATGTTATGATTGTGGGTGTTTCTCCATCTGTGGCTCAATATATCAACATATGCAAAACAACATGACAAATAAATAACGAAAATAATAATTACCAGGAGAGGAGTGAGAACAGCATTGTCAGTCCAAGGATCCTCTCCCATCCATACAGCCTAGAG
The DNA here is from genome assembly GCF_010015445.1 of Perca fluviatilis. Taxonomy (NCBI): domain Eukaryota; kingdom Metazoa; phylum Chordata; class Actinopteri; order Perciformes; family Percidae; genus Perca; species Perca fluviatilis. The sequence continues at coordinate 47,287,824 of NC_053112.1, read as the reverse complement.
ACTTTGTCCCAGACTGACTGTGTAGACACACACACACACACACACACACACACACACACACACAGGTAGCACACAGATGTTTTTAATTTAACAACAGGGAGAGTAGGTGAAGCAAAAGTCTGTCTATCAGCTAGTATCTGCCCAAGCTTTTTTCCATCTACACTTCAGCAACTCTACCCGAACCTAGTCTCGCTTTGCCAGACCTTCCTCCACAGTGCCGCAAAGGAGGGTCTGGTGAGTCCACACAGCATTCTGGGATGGGAGAAGAACGTGCTCTGGTTTATTGGCATTTCTTTAAACCAATCAGAATCATCTTGGGCGGTGCTAAGCTCTGGACGGAGCCACGGTGCCTCTGTTAAATAGCGTCGGGAAGGAACTTGTTTTGGTGGAACATGTGTACGTTCAAAAGTAGTTTTAGTCGTGCAACAGAAAACTCAGATTGGACAGATAGTCTAGCTAGCTGTCTGGATTTACCCTGCAGAGATCTGAGGAGCAGTTAACCATAGTCCTCAAGTCTAAAACAAGACACCTGCTAAGGCTTTCAGCTAAAATTGCAATCAGCAGTGTTTAAAATCCAATCAGACTGAAATCCAATCAGTTTTGAATGTGTGGTTAACAGTTTTGACAGCAGCGTGTTAGCATTTGAACAAAGTGCTGTAGATCCACAGTGTTGTGCAGGTTGTGGTTAAAGTCATGGGATACTTGTGTAGAGTTTTGAAAACTGTGGTCTAACAATGAAAAACAAACTAGAGTTGTATCCACATGAACTGCTGCAGTGCAGACTGTGTTAAGAGTTTTGCACGTGTCTTCAGTTGTGCCCACTGTCGTTTAGCAATCGGGAAAAAAACCCTGAAATTGTAAGAATGCCTTCCCAAAGCAAGCATATAACTTTGTCGGCAGTACCAGGCGGGTTTGGTCAGGTCCGGTACGGCTCGGATTCAAGTCTCAGTTTCAGACCTGTGCTGAACTCTTTCTGTCACACTCCTTCACGCTTTGCTGAAATCACACTGCTTCTCATCACCAAAACAGAAGAGATCACTGCAGTTCAGCATTGAATGAGAATCGCAATGGGAAAAATGTTTATAATATATTTAACAAGTAAAGTTTAACAAAACAAAATGTTCATTTGAGCGTAATAAATGTGCATGTTTGACCTATTTTAAGAGCTGCAGGCAATAGTCAATTCATGATTCTATCATAATAAATAGCAATCATTTTACCATTTAAATAAATCCTATATTTGATAAGCTATAAACAACTGTACCATCAACACTGTATCAACATTACCTGATTGAATTGGTCTATTAGATAAGAGTTATTACATATGTAGATCGTTACAGCAACTAAAACGGTTGGTGAGACTCAAGTCGTGTTTCCATCAATGTATTTTTATGTGCATTTTGAAGTATCGCATTAAAAAATGTTGATGGAAACGGCAAAATTCAAAAAGTTTTTTCACTTGCTTGAGGTGGTTTGTGGTTCATGCGCAAATGGTAGATGGAAACCACCTTGCTGAATAAGTTGTGACGAAGCGAACATGTAACTCACTTTGGGTAGTCTAGTTCATTCGCTCTAAACCAGTTGATGGAAACACGTGTAATTCGGATTTTTTAAAAGTTCGCTTAAAATTCACTTGACGATTAGATGGAAACATTGGATCTTATTTTTTACAGGAATGCAAATTCACCACCTGTGGATTAACAGAATTACAAAGTGGGTATAACACTTACACAGTACATTAGCCCTTGTTTTGTCTTCCAGTTGACCATGCAACTTTTTTGTTTTTCAGGGTCAAAATTTTGAACATTTTGTCAAGTAATTTTTTCCGATGTTTTGTAAATTTTTTCTGCACTTTTGACATTTTTTATTTTTCCCCTCGTTTTTGAAGCTCTTTCTGACATCTTTGTCACTTTTACAACTTTCTTTTATAATTTTTTTCTTCAAATGCTATCAAATTGAACCCTCAAATTCAATGACTACGTTTACAAGCTGTCAATTTTCGGGTTATGGTCGGGTTAAGGTCACTATTCGGGTTTCTGAAACATTCGAATAACCCGTTTACATGCGTGAGCAGAGAGAGTTACTCCTGTATACATGGCATTTGTAATCAATTGGCGATATCCGCGTGCAACGGCGCGCAACGGTTAGCGTCTGGACGTAGCCTACGGACAACCCTTAAGACGCAATAACTTCTCGGTCCCCTTCTTATAAATCTCACTATCTCGGTACTTTCTGCCGTCAACAAAAGACATTATATTCATGGTTTTCACCACACTAATAAAGAAATTGGTTTCCTCCTCGCTCCAAAAGTGTGGTGCTGTGCGCCATGTTTACCTCTACTTCTTGTTTACTTCCGGTATACTGCGCGCAGGTTTTCTGCATTGACATATATATATATATATAAAACTATATTATTATAGTATATAATTATTATTATAACTATGTTTTCTGGCGCATACAAGAAGTTCCTCTACTCAAAAGACCAAGATTCCTTGCGAATAGAACATGCGCAGAACACAAATCAATGTTCCTTTTGATGGAGATATGCTGATACGCGTTTACATGACCAAAATGTCGGGTTAGAAAAGGGGTAACCCAGGTAGCATATTCGGGTTTTTAAAAATCGGAATATGAGCATATTCGGGTTTTTGCCGGTGTTTACATGGCCGTGCGCGACCGGGTTATTGCTAATATTCCGGTTTTGAACGGGTTATTGGCTGCATGTAAACGTAGTCAGTGAAAGTAGTGAACTGATTATTTTTTTTACCTGTGAAGAGCGTTGTATGGAACTATCCAGGTTAGTTTTTTTGAAAAGTTGGTTGAAAGAAACCCAATATTCTGAAATAGAAACTTTTTTGAAAATTGGTCAAATTTGGAGGACAACAGGAGGGTTAAGCAAACCTGTGAGTTTTAGCTATTTTCTGAACCTCCTGACCAAAAGTAGAGGAGAATGTACGTGTGCTGTTTGGCACAGCACCGGTTCGAGAGCGGAATCCATTAGGGTGGGTTCGTGCATATTGCACTTGTGTAATAATAATAATCAATTGATTAAATCCATCACCAAATCACATTTGGAGAGCAGAGCCCATTCTCTAAACAGAGGCACTTAGTGAGATCAAAAGCTCTTTGCTCATGCAGGAGCTCCACCAACACTTAGCCAGCGAGGCAGACTGCCGGGTCACCTTTGACCTTTGTATCGCTGTCCTAAGAAAACTGGCTTCATAGCCAATTAACTAAGCTGGGCTTCACAGAGAGGAAACTTTTCCTCCCTCTGCATCACTTACAATATGAATAACATATGAGCAACGATTCCTCTGCCCGACAAATTACAAATTGCTCTCTTATTTATTCAAGCAATTAAGTAATCATTATTATTCACAACACTTGGACAAAGACAATAAGCATTCATCTGATCTCTATAGCCCACAAAATTGTAAAGGTCTCCATGCAACATGTATGAATAAAACTCACTCTTTAAAAAATTACATTTGACTTATTTACTATATTACTTATTTACTACTAAAGCAGGACAGCCCACACATAATGACTATTTACAGCAACATACACTGAATCTTTTTGTCTTGTCGGTCAGAAAGAAACACAGACTGAACGATGCAGTAAATACAGGCTACACGGGATTAAACACCATCTGATATTCCAGCCTCACAGATGTTCTCTGCCAAGCATCTTGCCAAGCCAGTGTACAAGGTGTAGATAACACACTGGACGATCTCCGTGCCCATGAAAGTCTCCAGCGGGATATGAGGAACTGTAGAGTACTGTTTTTACGCGAGTCAACTTTGGTCAGGCTTTCAACAGATGGAGACAATTACGGGATTGTAAATGATTCAAAATCGTGCCCAATTTGGCCCTATCTATTTCATTGATAAAATAAGTTTACAATGTGTGATGTGGTTGTACGTCTGTAGCCTAGATTAAATTACGTCCCCTTTCCATTTAGCGTGGACATTTTAATCATTTTAGTCCGTGTTTGTGTTGGCCTACTATTTTCTCTTACCTTGTCCCCCGGTACTTGTGTAAAGCGTCCGTGGGTTTCATGAAATGCGCTATATTAATCTAAGTTATACAACAACAATCTCTTAATGCTTTGGCTCGTGACCCAGTGACAGTGATACCAGGTTTATCTCACAAGACATCTAAAGTAGGCTAAGTTACCGTATGTAACACTGGAAATGCAACGCTGCGTCTGTAACATATTCTCTTATTGTAAATGAATGATTTTCTGTCTGCGCAAAACATTCATTGTGACTATATGACCTCCCGGTAACGCTAACTGTAATATACAGTGGTAATACAGCACCGTAAAGAAAAGACCTTTACGACAGCAGGTGTGGTAAAAACATTACCGCTTTTGTTCGAAGCGTCCGCTAGAATCAACACAAACTGAAAGACATATAGGGCCCGATTTTAACGATCTGAAACGCAAGTATCAAACGTGAAACGCAAGTAGTTTTGTGGGCGGATCTCGGGCGCTGTTGCTATGATACCGGCGGGATAAATGAGTCTTGCGCCCGACGCAAATCTAAAATGGGTTGGTCTGAAGTAGCTAGGTGTGGTTTGGGCGTAACGTGCAATAAACCAATCAGAGCGTCATCTCACATTCCCTTTAAGAGCAGGCGCGCTTGTTCCATGGCAGATTGCTATTATGACTAATAAAGCAGTCCGAGATGCGGCAAAGTAATAAATGCCCGTCTTGGCCGGGTGGTGATGTTGCTGCGGCCACTCGGGCACATCTGGAGAGGTCTCCGACTTGGTCGCGCATCTTCCCAAGTCTGGAGAGGATTGCTACAGCAAACGCACCACCTGCTCCTGTTGTGCCCCTTCCTCCTCCCCCCACTCCATCTCTGTCCACCCGCTCCATCAGGAGCACATCGAGTGTCCAATCCCACCGTAGTTCAACATCACGTCTCCTTAAGTCCTCTAATATTTCCTCATTTATGTCATCAACACATCCATGATTCATAGAAATGTTGTGTAAAACACAACAAGCCACAAAGAATGCTGGGACTTTTTGACGACTGTACTGTAAAGTGCCTCCTGATCTATCCAAACACCTAAAGCGCATTTTCAGTAATATTTTCCTTGTAATTATGTATGGTTTGCAAAAATGGGAACTGCTGTGTCTGTTTAGATGTATGCGCGTTGTGCACACGCTACATTATGGCCAAGCATGCGCCCCTAAAATAGCATCTGAATAACGCGCTACTGACTTTAGACTAGCACCACTGACTTTAGACTAGCTCCACTGACTTTAGACCAGGTTTTTCCTGGTCAGTGGCGGAATTGTTTTCTGAAACTGCAAAATAGCACTGGGGAACTTTTGAGCCGGAACACGCCTCCTCTTTTCGCTGAACCGCCCCCTGGAGCACAAATACATTCCCTAATTTACCGACGTGCGTCTGTGGAGGGAAAAGGCCGCTGTGCGTCGGGTGCAAAATAGGAATGATACATGTGTCGGTGTACAAAGGCAACTGCGCTGAGTGCAAGGTAAGGCCCATAGACACTTTAAAGGTCCAATGTGTGGGAATTTCTCCCATCTAGCGTTGAGATCATATATCAATCAACTCTCTCGCGCCACGCATTTCAAAGTATGTATTACAGCTACGGTAGCCTTCACGCTTCAAAAAGCCGGACTCTTGCTCTTTTCAGTATCCTTTTTCTTTTTCTGGGCGAAGAAAATGAAGACTCCTGTTCCTGAAATTTGGATTTTGAATATGTGTGGTCCTCCATGTTTCCCTCTTCAAACTTGCCAGGGCCGGGAAGCTACGATACCCATTAGCAGCGTTAGCAGCACATGTGAGTTTATCATGTGACAGCGAAAACGCGAAAGGCGGAGCAGTATGTCCTGTATGGCATAGCAAAGTTACCACTTTCTCTACCGTACAAACTGAAACTTAATTTATTAAATCCTTATTTATGTGAAATAAGCAAACACAAAAAATAATAACGAACTGAAATGTTAAATATAATGTATATACTGTACATGTTATCATTTATTTACATGCCTGTAAAGAGACAGGTATTTCTCTGCCCTGTCAGACACTGCTCTCCCTCGCCTCTGCCTGCTCTGTGGCCGGTGTGTGTGTGTGTGTGTGTGTGTGTGTGTGTTTGTTTGTGTGAGTGACAGTCAGCCAGCGAGCTTGTTAACGTTAACGCTTTATAACTCCGAAAAGGCAGACAACCACAGGTTCCAGTTAATCACATAATGGGTATTTGTGTGTTATTTAAACACACGATCGGGGAAATAAACGCCTCTTGTCCACGAATCTCCTGATAGAGCTCCAGCCAGCTCACAGCGGGGTCTGTGAAGGTGGACAGGCTGGGCGGCCAGCCAGCGACCTGGCATGCACCAGCTGGTTGTCACGTCAGACTGTGGAGCTTCTAAACTCCGACAACGTCAAAGCAAATTTGCAATTAGCCATCCATTTTTGTAAAACTGCCCATATTCAAGCTCTACACGGTTGATTTCTCACATAAAAAAAGTCTTAGAATTAAATTTAGTGATGAAATAGCAGACAAAACGTTTCCAGTTGTTGGCCACAACGGCAAGCCATGGTGGTTGTGATTGTTCCGGCGCTTTGCATTGTGGGATACAGTAGGCGAGATAGACTGGTCTGAGGCATACTGGAGATTTTCTCCAAATTCGTACGGCATCCGGGTATTTTTGGCATACTGCAGATTTTTGCTTTTGTTTGGATACTGCATACTTCACGTTACATTTTGTTGAAATCAGTACGCAATGCTAGTATAGTATGCGGTTTCCAAAACAGCCAGGGACTGTGACCTCAGACGCCTGAGGAAATTCCTTCATCCATCCGATTGTGACAGGGAACATCACTGCCTGGTAAGCAACAGCACCGAACTGGACCCCAAAGTTCGGCTAAACGTACAATACGCGGTGCCCTACTGAAGGGAATTCTGGGAAAAGTACTGACCCGAAGGCCTGAGGAAGTTCTGACTCCAATTATCTGTACAGTCTAATTCCTGCGCATTGGTTAATGAGACTAATGACACCAGAACTCAGAGATCCAAACTGAGACGATAGATTAATGTCAAGAAAGTTTACTGAAGTACAGCAGTTAAGTTACAACACACGTGTGGGTACACAAAAGATCCTAAGTTTCCCTGACCGCAGACAAAAGTATACGGGGTTCAGGTTCACTCAGTCTCTCTCCAATTGTGAACCCCGTCTAACCATATCCCTAATCTTTTTATCTTCTTTCTTGACGGCGTCATCCTCCTGTCTCCGGGCAGATTCTTTAGTTCTCACACACACACACACACACACACACACACACACACACACACACACACACACACACACACACACACACACACACACACACACACCCAAGAGCCACCCTCTACCATTCCACCCCTCCGTCTGGTACGAAAAAACAGTTCCTAACATACACTCACATTCCTAAACTATAATGTAATCAAAGCTTAAGCTAACCAATCTGTGTGTCCGAGTCTTGACATTGTACAGGGAGTTCAAATGTGTCTTCCCTGGAAATTGTAACAACGTCTCATGACTACACACAACTCACAGCAATGAGCAACTCTATATATTATAAACTTTTATACTGAGAATAACACATCTAGATTATAGAAATATTTCTACACTACCCAGATACAATATTTTCACCAGCTTGATTACGCTGTCTGCTTGGTGCTGTGCAGGTAGCGAGACATTTATACATGTTTACATGTTTCGAGCATTTTCGCTCGAAACAGCTAAACTTGTGAGAAAAAAGATGCTAAAGAGTTACACAGATCTGAGGAGCGTAGTCAGCATAGACGGGTGATAATTACCTCCGCCAAGGAGGTTATGTTTCCCGCTTGGTCATCCGATTCACGGGGCAGATACCAAATTATTTTTCACTTTTGTTAACATTGTGAGATAGGGCATTCATGCATTCATGTAGTGTCGGAACAATCTGGGGGAAAAAAAGTTCCCGCCTGAAATTAGTTCTCTGAGGGTTTGTGACTATAAGCAACATCTTCCACATTACATACAGACATTTTATATTTTTAATATTAAAATATTGTAGCGCTCGTAGCTGAAAAGATGAGGCCCCTTTTCTAAGAATTACTCACAAGAACAGTGCTAAGAATTGACTTATGAGTAAAAAACAACTCTTGGCTCAAAGCTGTGCTTAAAAGTTAGTTATCAAGCATCTCAGTCGTAATTTAAGTGAAGTGTAGGACTATAGCTTAAGTGTCAGTCATAGAGATGATTCACGACACTTGCTGTACCACAAACGGGATTTTGGATGACAACATAGTAATGGACCAATCACTGAATAGATTTCCTTAAGAATATTCTTAGATAAAGTCACATGGAATGGTGAAATTCCTAAGAGGAGTTCACATTCAACACACCTTTGACAATAAAGAATTATTAAGAGAATACATTATGATATACACATTGGAAAGTTCAAGTTCAAGCACTTTATTGTCATTGTGTAGCACGAGATGACTGTGACAGCCCAAGGGTGCGCTAAAAGTGATAAAATACATGTACGATAGTAGTGGAACAATTAAAATAAATATAAATAAATCTGATAATCATACTAAAATAAATGTAAGTTTATCTAGAATAACATAAAATAACTTTATAAGATAATACTATGAAATAAAATAAGCTGAAAATATAAGTAAAAGTGAAATACTAAAATACACAAACGTATGATGAACACGTTTTCCACCGTGTCTTAATTACAAATTTTAAACCGGTGTGCTGTTAAATGACCTGCCTATATACTATAGCCTAGATATTTTTGATTAACTGCTCGTTGTCAAACATTTCAAAAACATTCTTTCTCTCCTGAAAGACTTGTGCACGTCTCTCAGTAGTGTTAATTTTGTCACCTATTTTTAATTTAGTCTTGTCCTTGTTAGTTTTAGTCATATTTAGTCATTCACATATCTTTTTTTGTTAGTCAAGTTTTAGTCGACTAAAAGCCTCGTCATTTTAGTCTAGTTTTAGTCAAAAGAGAACTAGATATATCTTAGTCAAGTTTTAGTCAAAACATTTTTGTCTTTTTTTAAATAACATTATTTCTGAGATTATTTCTGATAACCATTTCATTCAAATAGTTATATAAAAATAAATTATATAAAGTTATATAAATATTGAGCCTCTTCCTTATTTCACCAGTAAATTTCTGTTAAACGACAAAAACAATCACTGAATGGGAAAAGGGTATTTTACAATAACATTGAACGCAGCACCAGGCTGCCGAGGCGAGTTTGAAATGAACGCAACATCTGTGTTGTTTTTCGGCAGTCTGCAGACTGTCGTAGGTCCCCCTGTTGGAATCCTACACAGTGAAATCCAGACAAACTTTACACCGTTTAGCTGTCAGCATTTTAACCGTGTTTAATCCAGCTGCTAGCTAACGGTAGGCTAACGTTACCTGCTGTCAGGTGTAGTGTTAACTAGCTAATGGTAGGCTAACGTTACCTGCTGCCAGGTGTAGTGTTAACTAGCTAATGGTAGGCTAACGTTACCTGCTGTCAGGTTTAGTGTTAACTAGCTAATGGTAGGCTAACGTTACCTGCTGTCAGGTGTAGTGTTAACTAGCTAATGGTAGGCTAACGTTACCTGCTGTCAGGTTTAGTGTTAACTAGCTAATGGTAGGCTAACGTTACCTGCTGCCAGGTGTAGTGTTAACTAGCTAATGGTAGGCTAACGTTACCTGCTGCCAGGTGTAGTGTTAAATAGCGTCCCGTGCAGCGATGTTTCGGTTGCCTCTAACGTCTGTTTAGGAGCATCAGAGAGAAGCGCAGGCATTTAAATGGCACCGAAATGAGGCACCAAAATATGCGTTGCTATTCGGTCTGGTAGATAACGGTCGTTAAGGCACCGGTCGGTGCCCAACCCTGGTAACAGCTGAATATTCTATCTCATGATGGAAAAGTAGAGACGATTGTAGACGAAAATGAAGAGAGATTTTATCTTAGTTTTTATTGTATGCAAAACATTTTAGTCTTGTCTTTTTTCGCCAACAATAATGCATGTTCATTTAGTCTTAGTCAGCGTTTTTAGACATTGGCGCAGTCTCGTCATCGTCTCATCTTAATCATGGAAAAAAAGTTTGTTGGCGAACATATTTAGTCTTGTCTCGTCTGACAAAATTAACTGAATGGAGCTGTCTTAAATAACTGGGAAAGTAAGAGTGATTCTTATCTTTAAGAAATTTGATATATATACTTGAGTTGGAAAGCAGGAGTACATTTTATGAATTTTCAGCACTTAAGACTAATCAGCTTAACTAGGGGCAACATATTCCCCCCAATGAAGTCCTCATGTTAGTCCTGCAGTGTCACTACAATATTGATTAGTGCAGCTTTAAAATACTCAATTACACTGACCGAGTGGTCATAATAGATTCAGTCCAATATGAAGCCGGCAGTCATAATGGCATAATCAAAAATATAATCATTCTAACAATTCTAATGTTGGTCCCTGCCTCAAGCAGGGATAATTTCACTCAGATGTTCTCTGCTTTTTAAATTTATATTATTAAAGTATTACTGATGGATCCCACTAGCTATTACACTGCTAGATTTGATATTACACAAAAGTAAAAGCACTGCAATGTCAAGCTACACGGTCACTTCCTATAAGCTGTGCAGTAAACGTATAAACATGACACCAAACTTACAACACAGTAGCTACAGGGTTGTAAATACCAGTGAGCTTGAGATGTCATAAAATAACTTCAAATAATTAGTTTCATCTAATTGGCAAAGCCTCGGCGTAGGAGCCTGTGCTGTGACTAGAAGGTCACAGAGGCCAATAACAGGGTTCAGCACGGCTGAAGAGATAGATGAGGCAGATATATCAGATGCACAGAGTCTAGCATCAATATGATTGCTCTATCTTGATAATATTTTAGATATTTGGATTAACACTAGCCATTAAAAAATCCCATTAAAAGATAAGTATAAGGGAATTTGAGGCATTTGCTAAGTTTGATTACTTTTAAGAAGGCTAAATGGATTGAAACATATTAAAGTCTTTAATCAAAAAGTACTTCATAAAGCAGATTAACTATCTGAAAGTGAGGAAAAAAAAACACTTTCACTGTGTTGCTTTAGCCACCAGATAACAGTCATCTTTTCATTTTTGACTGACATATGAAATATGATAATTTGGCTCCTATTCAAACAGGGATGATGCACTAAGTGAAGCTGTCAGAAGGCGCCTCTCCTCAGCAACACTAGTCTGAGTCCTTTTGCCACATCCTGACAGTTCTAAGACTCTTTGTTGAATTGTGAACCCCCGATGTATTGCGACAGCATCTGTGCTTTCATTTTCAATTTTACCGGCTCCAAAGGCCCATATGGAGACTGTCTGAAGCTATTGTGTCACTCTATATGCAGATCTTACAGCTCTTTACACTGCTACTTGGGTTTCATCCTTGCACCTAGATGCTTGGATGCAGATGCATTAGCCATTTATTTTGAAATCCTTTTTTTATCAGATGTGTTCAAAGATTGGCTGTGGCTCTACTTTTTGTTATCGACATGCTCAAGACAGTGCAGCAAGGGTTGTTTTCTAACGTGAAAGACACTAATCCCATTCAGCTGGGCCATTGGAGATAAACACCGCAAGACCTGCCTTAAGGGTTTATTTATTCCCCCATAAACTTTAAGTAGAGGCAGCAACAACAATCACGTTAAAGTAGAATCTGGCTTATTTAGGAGTATGCACCTCTACAGGGTGAAAAACCTTGTAATAAGGTTACACCCACCAGTGCATCCTCTGCATAGCAATACTTGAGAGGCACCCAGTTCAATTATGTTTAACACTGTGTTTGTCAAAAACATTTTAACATTGCTGAGTGGATCTTTTTGTGCTATATTTCTTTAGTGTGTGAAATGTCACATTAAAAGTTGAACCAATAAGTAGATGTGTTGGATGTTTACAACATACAAAGTGTTACTCAAACTGAGTAAGACTTTTGCCCATCACCTTCATTCTCCTCCAAATAAATTTGGCTATGTGGGGGTTTGTTTACAACATGTTAGACGTATGTTAGCATTATCCCTGTGCTCCAAGATCTAACCAATTACTTTAGTGACAACTGATAGAACCGATTGCTGGAGCTACGGAAATAAAAGTTTTAATAAAACTTTTCCCTTAAATCCTTGTTGTTCAATTGCTTCTGACACAATGGAGATGTAACTTTCTGCTATGGTTAAAACTGTTGTATTTTGTATTATATATATATAATCTGTGTCAGTTCCACGCCATCTCTGATCTAATGCACTTTTATGTTTTTTGTCTCTTATGAGTTGTGCAAGTGCAAGGCATTTACATAATTTTGACATAATTTCTCAGCCTACAGACTGATCTCATAAAGTGGCGTATGTATGACACGCCAAGTCGTATGTCATTTTTTGCGTGTTATTAAGACGCATAATCGCTTTTTAGCGTGTTTATCAACGCCGTTCGGCCGCCATTGACCTACATTACATGTGAATTTTCGCCGTAGCGAGTAGTATGAAGGGACTTAAGTCCGCAGAGGTTGGTTGGGGTGGTGGATGGGTAAAACAAAGGACTTTCCCCCAGGAGAGCCAGGATCGTGTGCCGCGTGTAAACCCAACCGTTTATTGTTTTCATAAGTGTGTGACGTTGGTCACCGTCGTGTTGTTGTCGCTTTTTTTGTGTTACTAAAGCCTTTCCCAATGTTCTTTTCCTAAACCCAACCTTTTTGCTTTGTTACACGCGTGTGACGTTCTCGCGATAGTACAGCACGTTCTCGCGATAACACACAACGTGGCGACGCCACGTGTTGTGTATGTTTACATCCCCTGTATACAGCGTAGACATACACGTGGAAAGCTCAAAATGCGTACAGATAACACGCCATTTGGCTTTAGGAAAGTGGCGTGTATGTTTACGCAAAGCAATGCAACCTACTTAGTTCTTTTATTTCACCACCAGAGGCTGAGATCCGTTCGAGGTTCACTTACCTGCTTTTTCTTGAGCTTTTACCCGTATCACATGGACTTCATCAGCAGATGCAGAAGCCTCAATATCAACACAGTCTCACTCCCTACTCGTCAAATGTATGACGCATGGTCAAGGACCCTGGCGTCAAGTTTCAACGAAATAGGGGTACCCTTGACGTTATTTTTCGACGAGGGGGTCCGTCAGATAGACATTCATGTTATTCCCTCACCGTCGGATATCGACGAAAGAAAAAAACACGCCCCCCGCCCCTTAACTCGAAATCTGTGACAGTTATTGGTATTTTTAGCCCAATAACCACTGTTTTAATCAACATTATTCACGAGATATTATCATGGTTTATATGTATTTCTTTTAATGTTATTATTTCGGTATATTTCGGCCAGGGAAGCTGGGTTGCTTTTTGTTGATTTATATTTTTTAAACTATAATGCTACATCTATCAACATTTATTTAGATGTTATCATGGTATTCATTTCTTTATTTTAATAATATTATTTCGGTCTTATTACCGGTGAAATATTACAGTATATGCTGTAATACAGAACATTACGATATGATCCTAGCAGGACGCATTCAAAGCCGATATCCCCCAATGCAATGCGGCCATTCATTTCAAAGAATCGGGCAGCGATCAGCGGGTATTTAACGCCAGGATCGCTTCAATATACATACATACAGTCAGTGATTGTGTCCTAAGCAACAACACGTTGCTCAGTTTTGTTCCAGTAAGTTATGAACCATAATAACGTTTAAACGAATCCGCGGAAAACTCCGGAAGTGACGATGATACAAATATATAATATTCGTAATATTAATGTTTTTTTTCTAATGTTGTATTTGAGGAGTTAAACAATAAAGATAGTTATAATATTAAAATACTGTTTCATTTATTTTTTTTAATTTATTAAAACGGGCGACTCCCAACAAAGCTAGTTGCTTACGTAAACATCTCAAAATCCGGAACCTTTGTCACAGCTGTGGGTGTATTAAGAGAACGGTCACGCCCCAACATTTACATAGGCTACACAACTGACCTGAGATCAGTTAGTCTTCTGAATCTAGGTCACGCAGATCTCTGCTATTCCATTACAAAATTCACTTCTGAAACTTTTTGTAAAGCTCAAATATGGGCCGCTTTACAAAAATGGATGGCTAATTGCAAATTTTGTCCGACTGTGTGTCGGAGTTCAGCGGCCGGTGCTGCCTGTGTTGTTGCCTCGCCGCCCGGCCTGCCTTCCTTTACACACCCCGGCCTGCTGTGAGGTACTTGGAGCTCCGTCATAGCAGCCCACAGCACTCCATACCGGCGCAGAGTCACCGGTAACACCGCTAATGGACAACCAAACGCCGCTGCTCTGACAGAGCTCCAGGGCCTGCAACTCCCCTCTTCCTGCTAGCTAAATGCCCGGTGTATGTGAGTGAGAGCGCGGTCAGCGAGCTTGTTTACACCAGCAATCTCTTACCACAGGTTCCAGTTACTCTTTTAATGTGTGTAATTATGTGTTGAGTTATTTAAACAAATGATTGGGGAAATAAACGCCGCTTGTCTGCGAGTCTCATTGAAAAGATGTGAAAAGATAGGCTAAGTGTATACAAAAAGTTAGAGTATCATATCCAATGAAAAGTAAGTAGCTTTTTATGCTTACATCTGCCCCTGATTATAGCGTTTTTATTCAAGCAATGATTATATCCTACTGTTTGGTATATGTGACGATTAAGAATAAAGTGTGTAACGTTAGCTTACAAATATATAAAGATACGAAAATCTGCTCAACTAATTGGATACTCAAAGTTGCAGTGTTTGAAGCTCCATAACTGGACAAGCGCATTTTCATGAAGATGTTTGTTCGATATGGTATGAAAATGTAAGCACACATATAAATGAAATCTTACGAAAATAGAGACCAGACCACAGAGCCCCGTAAAAAGCAGCAGCGGTTGGAAGTTGGCTAACCCGAGAATATGTTATTGTTAGGCGGCTACACAGCTCGGTGATATGTCGCTGTATCAGCGGGAGTTGGTAGCTAGTTCAGTTTACTCGATATAAGGTGACTTTGAGCTGGGTACAGCTAGGGCCCCGCGAGATGCTGGTCGTTTCGGCGGGACATTACACTTATGTTAAGGCAACAAAACCACCCATCCACCCAGACCTCCTCACTATCTGTAACAGCAGCAGTTACTTTGGTGCTCACAGAACGCCAGCCTAGCTAGCTAACTGAACGGTTTTGGAGAGAGTGAAAAGCTCAATACATGCAACGTTACGTTAAGAAAGCAGTAAAATGAACAATGCAATACATAATATAGCATTAAATCTAGCCTTAAATCAAGATAAATATAACTTACTTGTCAGATGCAGACGCTGCTGAAAGTAGGCTACCCGTGCCGTCTTCTTCTCTGGAATGTTAAACATTTGTGCGCGTTTACGTGGGCACGTTTACAAATTTGTACGCACAGATTGCAAAACCGTGCGCACAGATTAGAAATCCGAGGGCACGGATTACGTGGGCACGTTTACAAAACCGTGCGAACAGTTTATAAAACTGAGGGCACGGATTATGAATCCGTGCGAACAGATTATAAAACCTTGCGCACGGTTTCGTTTTTTTTTTTCTCAGATGACACCAGGGGGGCTCCGTAGTTGTGTAAGTGGCGTGACGAAATTCAAATTGTAAATATACTCGAATTAAGGCGAAAAGGAAGCTAACTATCCGTGATTTGTAGCTAGGATTGAAGGGACAGTTACAGTTAACGAAACACTTTGTCTTCACAAATATTCATTAACTTGAAATCGGACACCGTTGTTAGCTTTATAAGACCTTTAGTTAGATGTTGTGTAAGTGGCGTGACATGTGTGTAACATGTGGTAAGAGATTGCTGGTGTAACAAGCTCGTTGACGGCGCTCTCACTCTCACACAACGGGCCATTTAGCTAGCAGGAAGAGGGGAGTTGAAGGCCCTGGAGCTCTGTCAGGGCAGCGGTGTTGGTAGTCCCTGCTGTGGGCTGCAGCCGTGACGGAGCTCCAAGTACCTCATAGCAGGCCGGGGTCTGTGAAGGAAGGCAGGCCGGGCCGCGAGGCAGCACCGGCGGCTGAACTCCGACACAGTCTTACCAAATTTGCAATTAGCCATAAAGTTTCATAAAACGGCCCATATTTGAGCTTTATATAGTTGATTTCTCGCTTAAAAAAGTCTCAGAAGTGAATTTAATAACAAAATAGCCCAACAAACAATGTATAACTTTGCAGTGTCTGAAATATGAGACCTGCTGTTGAGTCTCCCATGTGTTTCTATGTAGTTTGCTCAAACCAATCAGCGCGTAGCTCATTCTGAATATTCATTAGCATACAATATTTGGAAGAAAAGCTCTTGTTCCAAATAGAGCCATATTCACAGGGTAGTTAAGGGCCTAATAAATAGCATTCGGGCAATTTTCAGCCCAACCAATGTTACATACCCCATTAGGAGACCTTAAGGAACAGTGTAAAATACCCTATATAATCATTCTATCACCCCTTGAAGTATACGGTAAAACACGGCACTAGAATTTACAAATTTACAACTCTTAAAGTCCACTGTCATCTCCACAGTCTTCTTGGGGTTTAACTCCAGGTGGTTAGGGTTAGGGGCTAACCCTAACTCTAACCCTTACCCCCCTAACCCTAACCCTAACCCTAACCCGAGAGGACACACCCCTGTGGTGCGCCAGTGCTGATGGACCGGATTTTGGATAGAAACTCTTAGAAACCATCTGACCTGCAGAATCATGCAGTGGTGCTCACTGTCATTGTCAATTTACTTTTTGATACAGTCAGGTTAATTATATTCATGTCAGATCAGAGTTTTGAAAAAAAAAAAATGTATTTGTCAGTTTCTTTTGTGCAGTTTGTTTTAGCTTAATTTACCTTAACTGAACAGCTTTGGAGTCATTTGAATGGTTATATGACTTTTTGCGAGTTGAGTGGTGGTCGTCTCGCTCCCTCCTAGCGCCTGTGAGTGGAAAAACCACCCTTGCAATGTAACTAATTGCTTCACGGCACTGCACACATACGCCCATTCAGGAATCGGCTAACAAGGTAGCGATGGAGTTTTTCACACTATCGTCATGGCTGAGCCGGCAAAAAAGAAGCAGAAAGCTCGGAAAGCATTGTCGGAGGAATAAAGAAAGAGAAAATGGCAGGCTGACCGAGCGAGAAGTCAGACCTAAGTAAACATAGGAGCTGCCAAATATCTATTCTGAAGCTGTAGGGGGAGCTCCTGCCAGCAAAAGCGAGAAAGAAATGGCCAAAACTGC
This sequence comes from Perca fluviatilis, assembly GCF_010015445.1. Taxonomy (NCBI): domain Eukaryota; kingdom Metazoa; phylum Chordata; class Actinopteri; order Perciformes; family Percidae; genus Perca; species Perca fluviatilis. The sequence goes on along the minus strand of NC_053112.1, from coordinate 47,270,521 downwards.
ATAGCGCCTCTTTAAGTAACCCCAGTTAATGCACCTGATCTGAGAATCAAGTGATGTGATTTTTTATACTTCATTCTACGTGTGGGAACCTAAGGTCTGAAAGAGGTTATTTCCACAAAAAACATTCAGAATGTAACTCCTCTAGTCAAATGGTCTTTTATTCAGAGCTGTATAGTAACGAAGTAGAACTATTTCACTACTCTACTTAAGTACTAAAAGACTGTATCTTTACTCTACTGGAGTATTATTTTTTTCTCCTACTTCCACTTTTACTTGAGTACATATTTTCGATGAATGAAATACTTTTACTCCAATCAATTTTTTATGTGCTGCACCGTTACTCGTTACTGTTGTGAATTCCTCACGCTACGGAGACTGTGTAGGTTATAGTGTGTGTACGTTAGTTACGTACGCTAAGTCATTACGGTTGCCCGTTCAGAGGTCAGAGACCTCTATTTAGCCATTGCTGCAGCAGTTTAAGCTATTCCTGAGTTGTTTGAGTCTGCCGTGAGTCCTGAATGTTAACCGTTTGACCCTGTGAGGTGAAGCTGATCTAGTTTATCTGGATGTTGCTAGCTTGCTACCTTTCCTGTAGCTACATCACACATGTTACTAGCTAGTGTGTGATGGGTTTTTTGGGGTTTTAATCGTTACTGTACTGGAGAGGATGTTCATTTTACTTGCACAGTGTGATAATTGTACATTTTATTTCAGTATTTGTTAATATTTGTTATTTTTAATATAATAAATTTAATATTTGTTAATTCCTTTGGCTACAGCCTTAGGCTCAACATTTCACATAATATAAACAATATGATATTCAAACTTTTGACTGCTTTCTTTAATAACTAAATAACACAATACTTCTACTTTTACTTTCAGTACTTGAGGAGGACATTTTAAAATAAACTACTTTCAATACTTAAGTACAAACATTTTTGAATACTTTATTACTTCTACTTAAGTGTGGTGCTTAAAGAGCACTTCTACTTCTACTCAAGTCACTTTTTTGATAGAGCACTTGTACTTTTACTCAAGTATGTCTCTAGTACTTTATACATGTCTGCTTTTGTTGTTGATATGTTTAAAGGGTGACTGAAAGAAAACAGAATTGAATAAATTTGGTTATAGGAGCCTGAAAATGTGGTATCTTAAATGGCAGACACCTGGTTGAGTTAGTAAATGGAAAAAGACAGCTAGTGTTTCCATTTCTTGATTGTGTAAGTTATAAACTCCTTAGGATTCTTGTCTGTTCACCTTGTGATTTTCAATTTTTATCAAAGGATGTTTATTTGCTTTTTGATGAAAATGATTTACATAAATAACTAACACTGTGAGAAGAGTGCAGATGCTGTGTGCTACATAATTATATGAAAGAATAATGATGAAAGACATCAAGCCCTAATGAGGCATCTGGAATTGCATATAAAAAGGGAACCTGGTGTATCACTTCACTCCCTGGGAAATTGGTGCTTGTCCTCATGCCTTGTGCCTTGCTGACAGGATGGGTGCTGTGATTTGGTTGCTAAATGAGACAATTTCTTTCTTTCTTTGACCTGTATTTGAAATGTTGCCTATAAATTCTTGAAGTCTTCAATGACAACTATAGAAAACTCATCACTTCTTCGTGTTTACGTTCTAAACGCCGGTTGTTTTGACGAACAGCAACCAGAACCTTCGAGCAAGCAAGCAAACGTTACACACTGAAAATGGCAAGTTTTGAATAAAATTTGGATCGTGCATACTATGCATACTTCCAACCCTTTAACTTTACAGAGTCACTGGCCTTTCTTCATATTTTGAACCCTAGTGTTGAACCAAATTAAAAAAAACTTTATTGTGCAACATGTTATGCCCATTACTGCAAAACCAACATGAAATTGTTAACGCTAAGGAACCTGAGATAGATAGATAGATGCCCTTGGTGCAATTATTAAAACAAAATTTAAAAAAAACATGTTTTGTTTGTTATGATGCAGTAAATTGCTATAATCACAAAATACTTTAATTTACGGTATAGTTCAACATTGGGAGGTATTCTGATACACTGGTCCAATATTCACTCACTTTTAGCTCTTTTTTGATCTCAACCAACTCCTGAGATAAACAGCTGGCTCTTTTAAGCTGCTAAATGCTCCACTTAGTCCACCAGTTACACTGCAACAAGAGATGTGTTAAAAATGACACAACATGTGTAGTCCCTGAACACACTCACCACATGTGTTAAAATTCTACACATGTTGTGTCATTTTTAACACATCTCTTTTTGCAGAGATTCAAAATGGATGTAGGAAACTGTATACAGTTTCCTACATCCATTTTGAATCTCTGTTTTAAGAAATCATTAGTGAGATAAATCCTATTCATAATTTTAAATTGCAATTCATTCACCTTTGGCGGGACAGGAAATTTTAAGTATTTACATCTAATTTTTAAGTCTTTGAGAATACACTGCAAAAAGAGATGTGTTAAAAATGACACAATGTGTAGAATTTTAACACATGTGGTGAGTGTGTTCAGGGACTACACATGCTGTGTCATTTTTAACACATCTCTTTTTGTCACATTTAGTGACTATAGTCACTAAATGTGTCTGTCTGCTGTTTGGTACTAAGCAGGTAGCGTGCAGAAGGGTTTAAAGAGCTTTTTCTCTGAAAACAGCTGCCTAAAAACAGAGTACATGACAGCTAAACCATAAGCTAAAACTCAATATAAAGCTCTGTAAAGCTGAGGGGAGCAGCAGATTCAGTTGATAATTATCTGTGTTTTCATCGCTAAGAGTGACCCCTTTCACATTGTCATTTGATGCATTCTTAAATATTGATGATAGCTGCTGCTGCTTTATGATTTTTTTATTTGCTATAAAATCTAGTATACAAATTGGTTAAGTTAAATAACTTCCTTAACCCTTGTGTTGTCTTCCTGTCAACCTTGAAAAAAACACTTATTTTCTAAAAGTTTTAAATTGTTAAATTTTTCTTCTACACATTTTCAGCGCTTATTTCTACGTCCCATATTTTCTGATATAAAACAAAAATTGAAAACGGGTCAACTTGACCCAAAGTCAGTGTCCAGTGTTTGGAGAGCATCTTGAGTTTCTCCTGATACCATAATAGTACTGTACATTCTGTCCTCGATAATACTTCCTTTGGAGCACGTTGCCATAAATACACCACCGTAAAAAACTGAGAAATACATTGATGTGAGGGACGTTTTAACAAAATGTCTTTTTAAATTGTGCTAATTGAAAATGAATTGGTCTTGTGAGTCATCACTTTGGCTGTACTGATAAGAAAGGAACAAGGCACGAATTGGTAATTTATGTCAGTACTTGAACAATGCTGCTGGGTCAGCATTCCCATTTCCATTTCATCAATAGGGTGCCTCACATATTTTACTAGGTGATTTATTCATTAAGATGTGAATGGGCTGCAGCTTTCAGGAGGTAAGCACCTACTTCAAAGCTTCTGGAGACACATATCAAGATGAACAGCTGAGATAAACATAATACATCCCGAGCTGTTTTAGTTGCACTGGGAGGGAGACAACACTCGAGAAAAAGCAGATTGGTGCAATAACTTCTATGCCTGGTTACCTGCAGACTGCTAAACAGAGCCGAGGCTTTGAAGCTCCTTCACTCTCACTTTCTCTGCACTTATGGGAATAGACCGAACATTTATTGAGTTCATTTTGGAATATTTGTGATTCATAACCTGCTCACTATTGTCACATATTTATCCTTTTAATAACAAAACGCTCATCAAGGTTCAGTGGAGAAACTCTCAGTAGATATTTCTGTTGCTCTTCCTCACCTTTTTAAATGACTATGGATTCTTGGTCATTTCATTAACTTCCATTAACATACCAGGAGAATTATTAATGGGACTGGAATTACTCCCAATAATTCCAAAGCATGGCAGGTCACTCTACGCTAAGGGCATGGCAAATTAAAATGTCAATATCTACCAAGACAGGGCGAATGTTTGATGTTCCCAACAATTAAGGACATCATCATGAATCTTCTCCCAAACAGCATTTAATTATACTGTTCATCGTCTAAGCAAATAAAATGACTCCCAATGTAACGCTTCTTGAACAATACTTTCAGCTTGACAAGAGCACAGCAGATGAGATGTTGATTATGACCGTGACAAGCTTCCGAGTTCTCCGCTTGGGTCATGTGAAAAAATGCTGTATTTTCTTTTAGGGTCATTTTTTGTGTCTTTGCAAAATGATCTATTAATAGAACACTGAAATGTCATTCATAGTACTGCAGAAATTAGCTGAAAAGAGAAGTTAAAAGGTGCACTCCTCTTTACTATTCACGGTGAGTACTACTTGGCTCCTTCTAGGGACTAAAAGTCAGGATGTTTTTGGCGTCTGCCCATTCTTTTAATCATTTTTTGGCAAGTCCCCCAATTTAATAAATATAAAATAAAATATTAAACCTACTGAAGTTTTCTTTTAAACTTGCATTAACTGATTTATTTGGCAACTTGGGAGCCACAAGCTAAACACAACATTGATGTTTTATCACCAATAAAGCTAAGATCAGCTGGAGAAGGTCTGTGGAGGCAGAACTCAAGGAAACATTATCATCCTTCAAGGAAGCAGAGAAGACCGCACAACACTGAACCAGCTGGAGAAAGTTCATGAATGACCCATGCTCCCCAAAGAGTAAAATAAGTTAAATGATGAATGATGAAAGTTAAGATAGTGAACATTAGTAAACAGTTACCTATTTACACAACCAGTAGACAGGCAGCAACATTATCATTAATGTGGATTCCTGTTTCTGTTCATGTGTTAAGTCCAATATTGAGTTTTCTTTTAGCTTGCTTTTGGTCTCCACCAACTCCTAAAAGAAAAGCTGTCTCTTTAGCTGCTAAATGCTCCATTACGTTCACCAGATAGTTGCTAACTTTGTCTATTAGCTGATTGGTGCTGGGCAGGTAAGGTACATCAGAGCTATTTAGCTGAAAACAGATGCATGCTAAACAAGGTGTGCATGAGCGGTTAGGTTAAACCAACCAAGAATAGTTGCAGGCCATTAAACCAAAATACAGAGCTAAAAGATTCTTGCAGCTTTAACATTGCAACTTTAATGTCTTAAAGGGGTGATAGAATGCAAAACCGATTTTACCCTGTCATAGTTGAATAACGACAGTTCGGTGGGTAAATAGGACATACATAGAAGCTCAAAGTCCCACTGACACCCCTTTACTATGAAAATCTCATATTTTGAAACTGCCGCTGAAAACAGGCGAATCCCAACAAAGCTGAGTTGCTTACGCAAGCATCTCAAAATCCGGAACCTTATGAGAACAGTCACGCCCCAATATTTACATAGGCTACACAACTGACCTGAGATCAGGTAGTCTTCTGAATCTAGCTAGGTCACGCAGATCTCTGCTATTCCATTACAAAATTCACTTCTGAAACTTTTTATGCGAGAAATCAACCATATAAAGCTTGAATATGGGCCCGCTTTTACGAAAATGGATGGCTAATTGCAAATTTTCTCCGACTGTGTGTCGGAGTTTAGAGCGCTGGTGTTGGTGCTGCCTGGGTTGCTACATGTCGCCCCTGAGCCGCAGTGTCAGCGAGCTTGTTACGTCCGCAATCTTTTACCGCAGCCCGCAGGTTCCAGTTAATCTTATAATGGGTATGTGTGTTGAGTTATTTAAACAAACAATTCGGGGAAATAAAGCCTCTTGTCCGCGAGTCTCATTGATAGAGCCGCGGTGAGATGGAGTCCATCAATGAGAGCTAGCTAGCCTCCTCCTAACTCTGACATTCACAAAAATACATTCAATTGAAATCCGAAATCGGACAAGTGTTAGCTAAGCTTTGTAAGACCTTGAGGAACCTGTAATATTCATGCCGTGACGAAATTCAAACTGTAAATATACTTTAGTTATGCGAAAGTGAGCAAGCTGCGATATTTCCCCATTGTAATGAATGGGACATATAGCAAGCAGCTGCTCATCCTGCAAAGACGCCTTGCGTTCATAAAAATGCCTTAAAATCAAATCGGACACAACGGTTAGCTTTATAAGACATTGGGGAATGATGTTATATAAGTGGCGTGACGAAATTCAAACTGTAAATATAATTTAGTTATGGCGCCAGTGTAGCTAGCTAGCTGCGGTATTTCCCCATTGTAATGAATGGGACATATTGCAAGCAGCTGCTCGTCCTACAAAGACGCCTCACGTTCATAAAAATGCCTTAAAATCAAAGTGGCGTGACGAAATTCAAACCGTAAATATATTATAGTTATGCCGGCAGCTGGCCGCGGAGCCCCGTAGTGCAGTATCCACAAAGGGTGACTTTGCCCTGGGTATGGAGCCCAGCAGGCTGCCGCTTTCTCGTCAGACTGTGTGGAGCTCCTAAAGTCCGACACGTCTTACCAAATTTGCAATTAGCCATCAAATTTTGTAAAGCGGCCCATATTTCAGCTTTATATAGTTGATTTCTCGCTTAAAAAAGTCTCAGAAGTGAATTTGGTAATGAAACATTGCAGTGTCTGGAATATGAGATTCTGTCGCTTCTCTAATGTATGTGTATTGGGGATTCGCTCAACCAATCAGCGCGCAGCTCATCAAAATATTCATGACCATACCATATTTGGAAGAAAAGCTCTTGTTACAAATAGGGCCAAAACACAGGGATGCATAAGGGCCAATAAAATATCAACCAGGCCATTTTCAGCCCAACCAGTGTTACATACCCCATTAGGAGACCATAAGGAACAGTGTGAAATACCCTATATAATCATTCTATCACCCCTTTAAGTTTCTTTGGATAGATTTTATATGACATTGTCCTCAAGACCTACATAAAATATCCCAAGACCTTTCTCCAATGCCGGTTTTGGCACAGACATATCTGGTGTGCAATCTTAAGTATTTTAATATTATTTATATTTGAATTATGGATCTTGTTTTCATTTATTGTTTTTACTGTACTTACTTTGTAACTTGGTTTTTAAAGGGCTATACAAATAAAGCTATTATTATAACTGAGTGATCATTTTTTTATTTGTACTGAGAAACCAGCTGAGTCAAACAGATAGCGACCTTAACACTTTGGGAACCAAAGTACGAGTTTGTGCATGCCCACCTGCCAGGCAAGATTTGGCTAGGTTTTGGCAGTCTGGACCTGGGTCAATTTGGGCTGACAGCCAGCTCCAGTAAGCAGCACACGGGACAAATTTGGCCCCTAGAATGGGACCAGTGTACTTGAGGTGATACTGGCACGTCATTTATCACAAGTCTGGGTTGAGTCCAGTAATATGGCATTCAGGAATTAGGCCACTGTTGGGCCCAGCCATTTTGGCGACAAGGGGGCTTTAATAGTCTATTTGTCTAATTTGAGAAAAGACAAGACAGGAGGTGCAAATTGTCCATAAAATCAAATTAATAGTGTTGGCGCTAAAGACTTTGACAGAGATTAACTGTTACACATCTGGCCAAATCACTTCACCAGGACTTATTTTATACGTTTATTACAATTATGTACAATTATTTACTAGATGTTGTGCCTCTGCCATTCATTTCATAGCATGTTGAATAGATGTACAAGAGAAATAGGCAGATAATTGCTTCAAGACATGTAATGCAGAGCCCAATGAATTAGACCCATACATGAGCAGGTTGACATGGATGAAACACGTATAGATGAATACAGAACATGTCACACACTTTGACAGTGTAAATAGAGAGAGCTTTGGAATGTGAACAGAGCTGTAGGGAAAGATTATAGTGGTGAGATGTAAACAGGCAATTTTCTTTCAGGTAAGTCAGTGAGTGTTTGAGCAGAATGTCACTAGAAAATTAGGACGAGACCTTTCTTGCAAATGAGAGATATAGCGGTGTTTGGGGCTTTGTGAACTGTGATATAGAGCCCTATCTTGCACCCGGCGCAGCGCAAAGCCCGACGCAAGTGTATTTGCTAGTTTAAGACCGACACAGTTGTCAGTTTCCCGTCCAACGCCCACGTTGTTTAAACAGCAAATGCACCTGTGCCCATCTGTGCGCCCATGGGCGTGCTGGTCTTACATGGAGGTGTGTTCAGGTGCATTCTGGGCATATTGCTATCTTGAGGCAGCGCCCACGTTGTTTAAACAGCAAATGCACCTGTGCCCATCTTTGCACCCATGGGCGTGCTGGTCTTACAGGGAGGTGTGTTCAGGTGCATTCTGGGCATATTGGGCAAACCTGGTCTAAAGTCAATAACGCAGCATTTCATTGTTATTTTAACAGTGCATTAGTAAAATGCCCCTAGGCTCGTGCACAGCGTGCACACACTATGCTTGTTACAACACACAGGGACATGTTTGCTGCAGCACACAAACATGCAAAAGATTACACATAAAAATATTACGGTGCAAATCCGCCATCATAATAGCAATGCGCCAAGGTACAAACGAGCCTGGCTTTTAAAGGGAATGGGAGAGGACACTCTGATTGGTTTATTGCATGTTACGCCCAAAACACAGCCATGAATTAATGAAGACACTAAGTACAACCCTTTTGAACCATGTGCCCGGCGCACAGACCCTTTTTTTCCACCGTCAAACTAGCAAAAGTGGATTTAGACATGCCCTAAACACACCTGCGCCATGCGCTTCACGCCGTGCGCTTAAATCCATAAAATAGGGCCCGTCGAGTTCACTTGATGAACCTGTTCTTGTTTTCCGAAATTACTATGTTAAACTTTATATCGAGAATACTGCTAATCTACCAGCACCAGTAGTGTCTCTTCACCCTGTGACAAGATTCCTGCTCATTGGGATGCAGTTTTGCCAGAGCTTCCATCACAGATGGATTTTCCGAAGCTGGTATTTTACACCCCTCCCCCGTCCCGTCTCTCCCCCAGGGGACAACCTGGCCAGGCTCGAAAGTGTAACAGCTGGAGGTGTGCATGGACTGCAGTCAAACACTTGGAAGCTGTTGATCACAGAAACAACTGGTGCAGCTATGTGGCGGGAGCTACTGGTGACTACAAAGTTGTTGTGTGGTTGTGTTTTGTTTTTTTTGGGGCATTTTTAGGCCTTTATTTCGACAGGACAGCTGAAGACATGAAAGGGGAGAGAGAAGGGGAATGACATGCAGCAAAGGGCTGCAGGTCAGAGCCGAACCCGGGCCCGCTGCATCAAGGAGTAAACCTCCACACATGGGCGTCCGCTCTACCAACCGAACCATCCGGGCGCCCTGTGGTTGTGTTTATTAACTTATATTTTTTGGTAAAGTATTAATTTGAAAAGTTCATTCTTTGGTTGATGCACTGGACTCTGTACTATTTTATTAATTGTCGCAGTGAATTGTGCATGGTCACTAACAGCTGGACATCACAGTTTGGGCTGGCAGATGATGTCTCTTTTATTCATGGCTCATATTGTTCTGAATGTTCTGTTGTAGTAGATTTGAAATTTTTTGAGCTCAAAGGGTGGATTAACATAATGTAATGAGCACATTTACATAAAATGATGCTGGATTATAAAAGTGAAAAAGTGAGTTTAGCATGCTAAAAAGTAATCAAAAGTAATGTTTTGACAGAAGGATCATCACAGGAGAGGTGCCATTGACACACATACAGTGCATAGCAAATAACTATCACTAGAGCAAACTGTTGGCTTTCCAGGTACTTTTTAAATGTATTTTTTTACTCAATGCATCAACACTGATCCTCAAGATTGTTTCATGCAAGCATTATAGACCGAGTAAGGAGGAAATGTAAATCATGATTAAAAAGACAAGCGTTCAAATCAAAGTACTTTCCTTTTAAACCAGGGCATTAGTCAACTCTTCTTAACTCTACAAAATCCATGATTTCCCAGGGGTAAAGGTTTAAGTAAGAGCAAGCAGATTAAACAACTGAAGGTGAAAAAATAACATTCAACAATACAAAAAGCCAAAACGGCTGGAGCAGTGTGTGCTTTGTACATCCTTTAAATCCTTTTGAAATCATGTGCACTTGAATTACCATACAACAGCACATGATGGAAACTGAAGCAGTTGAGGAGTTTACCTTGATATGGCCTTCAGTCTCCCTTTGATTCTGACCCACATCTAGTGGGCTACCCTGAATGAAGGTAATCTATCTATCTATCTATCTATCTATCTATCTATCTATCTATCTATCTATCTATCTATCTATCTATCTATCTAGGTGACACAAGTGGACAGTCAAGACACATCCCTGTTCACACTAGGTTAAAGGGCCCCATTCACAATGATTACGTCCACATCTCACCAGTCATGTTAGTGGTTGTGTCGTTACAGCTGGAGATATTGCTGTCAGCAGAGCTGTATAGTAGCGAAGTAGAACTACTTCACTACTCTACTTAAGTACTAAAAGGCTGTATCTGTACTCTACTGGAGTATTATTTTTTTCTCCTACTTCCACTTTTACTTGAGTACATATTTTCGATGAATGAAATACTTTTACTCCGATACATTTTTGTATGTGCTGCAGCGTTACTCCTTACTGTTGTGAATTCCTCACGCTACGGAGACTGTGTAGGTTACAGTGTGTGTACGTTAGTTACGTACGCTAAGTCATTACGGTTGCCCGTTCAGAGGTCAGAGACGATGTAGTACTTGATGCCAATATTAGTAATGTAGCGAGGAGTTTAACAACAGGCTGAGTCAGAGATTCAATGTCATCTTTGATTTCTTCCAGTAACTGTTATATTGCATGGCTGCTTAATTTGTAACGCTTAATGATTTCATGTTCACTCAACTGAAAAAGTGTGATGCTTCTGGCAAAAATCTTTTCAGCTCGTCTCCTTGGTCTATGTCTTCGTCTTGTTCGGATTACTGCTGCCATTTCAACAGGAGGCATATGCCAGGAAACACGCTTGCTGCTGGTTTACACCTGCTTTTAAGAGGCAGACAATTTTCACCGCAAAATAGAGGCGCGCTTTCACAGGCGTTTTTTGTACATACCGCGGAATACACAATTAGGCGCACTTTACACTTTCCCTCCCATCTCTCAGCATCCTGAGCCTTTATGGTTACTAGGAAAACTCAGACCAGAGTAGTTTTATTCTCCCCGAAACAATTTTTTTTTTCAACTTTCACTGTCTCTTGTAACTTCATTACAACAAAAATACAAAAGACATTGCAACTTTTTTTTACAAAACCTCCTGCAAATTCTGGTATTTTGGGCTGCAACAATCTCAAAAGAAGGTGATGGTACCTTCTGGTGGAACATAAGGCACACATACAGCGAGCTCTTCTGTGTGCCCTTCCTTGGCTTTGTCTGCCATTACCACATACATTTTTGATTCTTTGACTTCTTGAATTATCTGAGCTGTGACCTCTGGAGCAACATCCAATTATTTCCATTTGAGTAAAAGGCGAGAGGTATGTAGAATTGGCAGGAGCTTTGTATCTCTGCAGTAAAGGGTCACATTTTTTCAGCAGGTGCATACATTCAAGGAAGTTCCCTTGGCTGGGGCTGTCTTTCATTTCACTGTGGCCACGAAAAGAAATCCCCTGTTTGGCCAGAAAGGCAGTAAACTGAAACAATGCGGGGGAGTTACTGCCTTCTTTCACTTATCTCAGCTACACTAGCAGCTTAGCTGCTCAGCCTCATACGTTTGAACAAACAATAACCCTGCGCAATAATGGCTATTTCCCACCCCACCCCATCCCCTGCCATGACCAACCACACTACCTGTGGACACTGTCTCATCTGTGAACTTACTTCTTATGCTGAAACCTGCTGCTATCTTATACATAGTGTGTGCGGGAGGGTGTGTGTTGTCTGGGAGGGATGGGAGGGTGTCAGTCAATTGCCTGTATCCAAAAATACATGTGCTGTATATGTGAGTGGGTGAGTGTGTGTGTGTGTTTGGGAGAAAGAAAATAGAGAGTTAAATGTAAGTAGGGGATTCGGGGGAGGGGGGTGTTTGTTTGTTACATATTTTATTAATTACTTATCTTTTTAAAAGCACTGATCTGGAGCGGCACCTTGAATTTCGTTGTTTTAATACACTGTATTCACGCAATGACAAATAAAGCTTGATTTGATACATCACCATGGAGCTTGGTTGCTTTATAGCTCATCCATGACACCATGGCGTCCTTGTGCAATGAGGTCTTCTAATGGAAACTAACCAAACAAATTTTTAAACCTTGCCCTTTTGAGAGGGTAAATTTTTTTTTTTTTTTTTTTTTTTTTAAAAAAAAAAACAAAAACACTTAAAAATTTTTTGAAAATTTTTTTAAAAAATTTTTTTTTTTTTTTTTTATTCTTACTTTTTTGGACCTGTGTGCTGTCTTCCTAAATCTGTCTCTCCTGTCTTGGGTCCAAGGTCTCCCTTTTTTTTTCCCCCCCTCCTTTTTTTTTTCCCCCTCCCCCTCCCCTCTTTTTTTTCTCCCCCCCCCTCCCTCCCCCCCCTTTTAAAAAAATTTTTCTTTTTTTTTTTTTTTTTTTTTTTTTTTTTTTTTTTTTTTTTTTTTTTTCATTCTTAGAGCAAAATGTTACCATAACATTAGGATTAGACTGTTGTGATGTCATTGTTCAGCCTTAACCGTCACTATTTGCTTCTTTTCTCACTAACCTCCATTCCGCCTGCTCTCCCTGCCCTGTCGGCATCATCACGTTCTGTCTCTCCCTCTCTCTCGCTCTCTTTACTCTGAACACACCATAGTGAACATAAAAGATATCAGTACAAGTGGTGTTTTTTTTTGCCACAATGATTCAAGATTAAGTTCTGATCTGAATGGCAATGATTATTATATCAAGAACATTGACCAATCTCTTGCACTTCTGTATACTTCTATCATCGTGAGTAGTGCATATTTTCCATAGACAGTATATAAACTGGACCAACAGATCCCGTTGCTCTGGACGGAGACCAGTGAAGGCTGTTAGAAGTCTCTTTCCCGGTGCTGGCTGAGTGTTACTGAGCAGCCTCCAACTGAGCTTGAAGACGTAGATGTGATGTGAGCAACCTGTCTGAAAGTGTGAAGTCTTCTGGTAGCTGTGCCGAGAGAAATCTCAATCATTCCCAATCTTACAGAGACGGAGAGTGTAGGTATATGTAAGGAGATAACATAGGCACAGGCTAATTATTGCTAACTAAAATGCTAGTTAACATTAGTAATTAAACTTAAACAGCTCATGTAAGTCCAAACTGACTGCGAGCTTCTCCTGTACTATAAACTGTAATTCATCTACTATGCGACAGTAAGTCTCGTGGGTATGACCCAATCGTTAGCCTATTTTTATAAAAGCGTCTGCTACGGAGCCATAACGTGAGGTACAAGGTAATGGAGCCTTTTATACATTGTCGTTTTTCTTTAGTAATAAACAACGGACAAATAGAGTCTTTAAACTCTTGAGATGTAAAGTTAATCTCCGTCAAAGTGACGCCAAAATGAATGGCAGTCAATGGAATGCTAACGGGAGGTGATCGTTTTGTAGAATCAAAATGGCGCCATAGGAGCTACGCATTCTGGGGAGAGGCTTGCCCCCTTGATATTTTCTCACTGCTCTCAACTTACTTTTCTTATTTTATGTGGCTGCCCAAAAAAGTGACGAATGTCACTGCCACACCTCCTCGTGCTCACGACGACACTTACTGTGAATGAAAGTTAACTGTAATAAAACTGCTTGGTATTTAATCAAACAAACAACACACTACAAACTCTATAAAATGATCTTAATAAATTGGACATGCAGTGCAACATAAATGACACTTTAATGAGACTTTACGTGGGCCTTCTGACAAATAACAGAATAAAGATCTAGTTGAATAGGCTGAGAAGACCACTGTTAGTTGCTACGTGAATGTGTGTGTAAACATTTCTAATATTTAGTATTATTATTTAGTTTATTTTGTATTATTGAATTATATGAAATATGAGAGGCTATTTGGAATTTATTAATTTAAGAATTAAAGTTGCCACCAATAATAATTAGAAATTGGACAGCTAGCCATCAAATCTTAATATATTAACAACTTATTTAAATTAGCCCAATACACAGTATTTTTCTGTGTAAAGTTTGTATTCTGATTTTTATAGTGCTTTTATTTTGTTGTTTCCTGTTGTGTCACATTAATAGTAAATTACCAACGGCTCAAGCTGGTAACAAGCCGTCGCTCTCACTAAGGCAAGCTACGAAATTGCAAGCCTGGTGCAGGGCAGCGGCATTTGGTAGTAGTCCATTAGCCCAAAACGGTGACTTTCGCAGGTATGGATCTGTGGGCTGCCAGTCGTGATGGAGCTCCAAGTACCTCATAGCAGCGGTCTGTGAAGGAAGGCAGGCTGGGCGGAGCGCAACACAGGCAGCCCGGTCTGACCACAGTCTTACCAATTTGCAATTGCCAATTTAAACGCCCATGAATATAGTTATTCTTTAAAAGAGAAGTAAATAATAACAAATCCTGACAAACAATGTATAACTGCAGTGTTAAATAGAACGCTGTGAGCCATGTGTTGTAGTGTTTGCTCAAACCAATCAGCTCACCTCATTCTGAATATTCATGAGCATACCATGTTTGGAAGAAAAGCTCTTGTTCCAAATAGAGCCATATTCACAGGGTAGTTAAGGGCCCAATAAAATAGCATTCGGGCAATTTTCAGCCCAACCAATGTTACATATATTAGGAGACCTTAAGGAACAGTGTAAAATACCCTATATTAACACATTGAACAATTTAACAGCTTATTAACATGCGCTTGTTGCCACGTGTGAGCTGATGCGCTCATCTGTCGACATTTCCGAATGCCTTCCTACAGTTGCTTAATAAAAGCTGGCTTTCCACACAAAAATGTAGCCTACATGTGTCATTAGTAGCCTATGAGAAAAAAAGAGATTTTAACTGTGTCGGGCTTGGGTCGGGCTCAGACACAAATTTCTTAATGCCTGTCGGGCTCGGGCCGGGTTCGGTCACGGCTCTGTCGGACGCGGGCCGGGCTCGGACAGAAAAATTCGTCCCGATCCGGACTCTAACTTGTTGGTACAAAGTTAGGACTAGCAAGTTAATTAACAGTTAAGAAATAAATTACTGTGTCGAAAGGAGCCAGTTGAGGTGGTTTGAGCATCTGGTAAGGATGCCCCCTGGGGGCCTCCCTAGGGAGGTGTTCCAGGCACATCCAGCTGGGAGGAGGCTTCGGGGAAGACCCAGGACTAGGTGGAGGGATTAGATCTCCAACCTGGCCTGGGAACACCTCGGGATCCCCCAGTCGGAGCTGGTTAATGTGGTTCGGGAAAGGGAAGTTTGGGGTCCCCTGCTGGAGCTGCTGCCCCCGCGACCCTTAAAAAGCTTAAAAATAATTTTGTTCAACTTATCAAGTTTGCTAGACATATCAAATTGCCCCAGTTGATCGATTTAATCAGCACAGTAGGGCTGCACTTCCTAAAAAGATTGGATATTGCTAATGTGGAGCAGCACATTTTACATTTTAGGAATTATAGTGACAGTGGATAGACATAAAAGGGGGAGAGAGATGGGGTATAAGGGCAGCAGGTCGGATTCAAACCCTGCGCCGCTACAGGACTCAGCCTTCATGGGGCGAACGCTCTTACTGAGCTAGAGGCTGCCCCTGTCACTTTATTTTTAATCTATTGATTCGTGTACACGGACATGTTTATCTAGTTTTTTTTCGTGGTGGGCAGCACGTAATGGGAAGCATCTATACGGAGCTTGGGTTTAGGAAAAGAAGAACGGGGAAAGCAAACGTCACACGCCGCCGTGAGACTGGGTTGCAATAGAGGCAGTAGAAGGTGATGTCACTCAACAGTGTCACTTGGATCCCCCCGTCGACTTGTCCGCCTACACGTTGGATGTGGCAAGACCAATACTATTCGAATGCTGAAATTACTATTCGAATAGGATTTTTTTTTGCCGTTAGCTAAAGTCCCTCTTCTGGCCTTGGCCTGCCCGCATGTGAAAACGAAATGCTTTTGTAATGTCACGTCTGATGAACAATAAGTCAGCTTGAGAAACACAAGGCATTGTGAGCTAATGTTACGTACTGAGTAATGTTAGTGCAGGGGGAGTGACAGGCTGCGGCTGGAAATCGGAAGGATGGGAAATAGTTTTAACATGACTTTAAAATCGACATCCATTCAGCCAAAATGCTTATGTTATCAATAGTTAGCTCGTTCTGGTTTCCTAACTCCATCGTGAGTTATAGCAGCTTAGCTGGGAGCTTGATGGAGACAGCTACAGTTAATGTTGGCTGCCCTACAGCTGTCAGAGTTAGCTTCGACTTCATATATTACCTTCTAACAGCTTGATTCTCGGTGACGTGACAATCTGCAAGAAACAGGTTGCTTATAAATCACTAAAATAGTACTGACTGCACGGTTTGGCATAGTTATCAATGTTGTTAGCATTGTGGCTAACACTACTTAGTTTATTACAACTCGTTTCGGCTGTGCTTTCTAACATGATGTCATTGTGCTAACCGAGCAACGTTAGCATTTACAACAGAGCCGCTTCAATACACTTGTTAGATAATGTTTCATTACAGAGTTCTGTGTTGATTTGTGTTTGTCGCTGTGTGCTCGTGGTGGAATATAATGTACAAACAGAGAGCGACGTGCCAGAAATGCAATGCGCCATGACATAGATCCCCTTCAAGGCCAGGCTGATGTTAGACGTCCCTCTAGTGGACAGAATATGTAACAACAACCACATGCTTATAGTGGCATTGACAAAGCATAAGGCTGAGTAGTGTAGTACATATTTATAACAGGCTGGATTTGAGCATTAAATATTCAAATATTATTTGAATATATAAAAAAAATGATATTGAAATAGAGGAAGATTGACAGCTCTAGTATCTATGGCGATGTCTTCTCCTATCAATAAGGAAAGGATGACCAGTTAGATCAATACAAAAACAGAACAACTCTCAACCATGAAGTCCTGATCAGTGGAATCGTGACGCTGCGGATCTTCCCAGTAAATTTGTCCGACAGTGGACCATACGGAGTCTTTGTCCCAAAACTGCCAGCCCATTCAGTTATTAACATCACTGTTGTTAAGCATGCCGAGTTTAATACAGGTTCATTAAGGTTTTTCTGAATTGGGGATATCCCAATAAAGTTTTTGTTCCTGATTTGATACATTTTGGTCTTGTTTTACAGTATCAAAGGACCAACAGAACGGGACAAAGAGAAATGATTGCAGCACAACTTCACCTCCAGTGGAAGAAGTGACCGAGTCAGAGCATTGTGGTAATTGTCTTTAAAGAGTTCTCTAGAAAACTGGTGTCTTTGTTACACTTTATCCTACAGTCCATTTTAGTACAAGATAATGTGGGAGCTTTGTGTAAATATTTTTTTTCTTCTTTAACTCACAAGCAGTACACTATAGATGAATTATCAGAATGAATAACCGTGTGAAGATGGGGACCCCGGGGACACACTGGTTTTGGTTTGAAAAAAAATTATTGGCTTTAGTGAACATAAATGAAGTGAATTATTAAAATAATAATCAGAATAAAAGTTATAAACTACTGAATTATTTATGTAGTTAAAGTTGATGTTTATTTTGTCACTAAATACTAGTTGTGATAAGTTTGAGATAAATCCCTTTTTTTTTTACCATTTCTGCACCTGTCGGTTTAACCGGAAGTTTTACAGTGCATTCTGAGTAAGAAGGAAAAAGAGCCCGGTGAAAATTTTCTCTCCAAGCTAACGTCTTGAGTTGAAAACGTGCATTGTACGACACAAGCTTTTGCAGAGGTTGAAACTACTTAGAGAGACGTTGTAAAGATCATTGGCATTGTGCGGTTATTAAATAACCGTTGAGGTTCCCTTAGGAAGCCGTGAGACTGCAAGAAGTGTCGGTTTCATCTCAAAATGCTAAAAAATGCTTGGTAAGCTAACTATTCAGCGCTATTTTGCTAGTTGTTGTGTGTTAGTGTCACGCAGTGGTATGAGGTCCTTTGTTACCAGCAAAACAAGGCGTTTCCACTATTAAAAAAAAACAAACTTAACCTCCACAGGATGGTTTCTTCAATAATTTATTTAAAATCCAACTGGTCCCTTCTGCACAACAATACAAAAAAACATTACTAAAAAGGACTAAAAAACACGACTCTCTTCCAACAGGTCACAGCCCCAACTTCTCCTCCTGTCCTGTTTTGTCCTCCTTAAATAACCACATCATTAGATCCTGTAGCCAATCATGAGCTGTGTTCGGGGGGTGTGGTCCAGGCAATCACAGCTGCTTCTCATAATCCCAATCTAACAATTAGAAGAAAAAAAAAAAAACACAGCAAATTCACAACCCCATGCAAATAATAACTGTTAAAACATGCAACACATCTACCAATAAAACCAAACGAAAAATACACACTACTAAAACTCAAACTGGGTAGTTAACCAAAACATTTTACATTGGGAACAAAATTAAAAATTAAAAAGCTGCCTAAAGTCATGCCTAAAGTCACATTCTGACATTCCCCCCCCTTTTAACAATGGTCGTCCCGACCAGTTACTCCGATACCTGACTGGAGGCAGCCCAAGATTAGCTCGCTGAGAGAGAGCGACCTATATTTCGATGTTCGGGCTCCCCATGGGAAACTACCGGCCCTCCTGGAAGGTGGGGTGGTTCAAGCTGAGCTGGGTCTCCAGTTTGTGTTGCCTGCTGCTGGGTAGAACTTATAATTAGGCCAGGGAGCCACCAAGTTGGGGGGGGGTTACTGGTTCAGCTGGTGTACTACTGGG
The DNA here is from genome assembly GCF_010015445.1 of Perca fluviatilis. Taxonomy (NCBI): domain Eukaryota; kingdom Metazoa; phylum Chordata; class Actinopteri; order Perciformes; family Percidae; genus Perca; species Perca fluviatilis. The sequence goes on along the minus strand of NC_053112.1, from coordinate 47,251,813 downwards.
GTTTCTAGTTCCGCTGACTCCCTGCTGTCCTGCAACAGATTTAAAGGGCATGTTCAGAGATTATTTCGATGTACTGTACGTGTTGGTGCTTCCTTACCCTCTGGCCGAAGGATATAAACAGGGTGGCCCTCTCGCAGCTGAGTCACTACCACAAATGGTTTGGCTCTCCTGCGAAAGTTGTGGATAAGCACCCACTCGCCTGGAAGTAGGGGTGTCTACTTTGTACGTTGATATAACGGATCTGGTCCCGTTCTTGTCTGTGCTTGGATTGCTCCTTTGCCACCTGGTAGGCATGAGTTAGTGCTTTCTGGTGCCGTTTCACCCAGCCTTGCAGAGTGTGTGACTTCACTGTAGGGTTCAGGCTGGTTGCCCAGTCCACTGGTAGCCTGGCGTGTCTCCCAAACACCACATAGTACGGAGTCACCCCCGTAGTACTGTGAGTGGTGTTATTGTAGGCCTGGAGGAGGGCTGGCAGCTGGTTGGGCCACTGCGCCTGGTCGGTTTCTGTCAGGGAACTTAACAGCTTTAGCAGGGTCTGGTTGAATCTTTCACAAGCCCCGTTCACCTGAGGATGGTATGCTGTCGTGCGACTCTTCTGGCATCCATAGAGCTAACAAAGCTCATTAATTAGTGAAGATTCAAAAGCAGCCCCTCGGTCTGTCAGGATACGTTCTGGGTAGCCATATGTCTGGATAAGACCACTGTACAGGGCTTGGGCTGTTGTATTGGCAGACTGGTCCCTAGTAGGTACTGCAAATGCATACTTTGAAAACAAGTCAGTCATCACCAAGATGTAGGGGTACCGGTCGTCTGGGTGTCCCAGAGAGAGGTAATCCACCCCAACAACTTCAAATGGGTATGAGGTAGTGATGGGTAATAAAGGGGCTCTCACCTCTGGTCCAGCCTTAGCACACACGCACTGTAGGCAAGTTTCAGTCCACTCTTTTATGTCCTGGGTCATTCTGGGCCAGAAACAGCGTTGGCGGATCACCGCCATTGCTCTTCCACTGCTAGGGTGTCCCATTTCCTCATGGTATGTTTGCCACACGCCCTTGGTTTCCTGCTTTGGGACAATCAACAGAAAAGCCTCGAGCACAGAACCAGTCTCTTTATACAATCTTCCCAGTACACCATTTTGCAGTACAATTTTGTCCCATTCTCTTATCAGTTATTTCATGTAGGGTGAAGTGGAATCACATACCTCAGGCTGGGGAAGCTGCTGCTCCTTCCACTGTCGCATCTGGGAGAGGTCTGGATCATCAGTCTGACGTTCCTCCCATGTTCCGTCTCCTTCAACCATGACCCGGTCAGCATGCATTGACGGCGTACCCCTGCGGCAATCTAGACAAAGCATCAGCATTTCGATTTTGTGTACCTGGGCGGTATTTAATGGTGTACTTGAAATTCGCCAGTTGGGCCACCCATCATTGTTCCACTGCTCCAAGCCGGGCTGTTTCAAGGTGCACCAAAGGGTTGTTGTCTTAAAAATAGTGAATTCTGATCCATAGAGATAATCTTTAAACTTTTCTGCAACTGCCCATTTGAGGGCCAGCAGGTCCAGCTTGAAGGAGCTGTAGTTCTGATCATTGCGCTCCGTTGGGTGGAGGCTGCGGCTGGCATAGGCGATTACTCGCCCTTTATCTCCCTGTACCTGCGCTAGCACTGCTCCCAGGCCCTCAAAACTGGCGTCTGTATATAGCCTAAAAGGCAGAGAAAAGTCAGCATATGCTAGAACTGGTGCATTCAGTAAGGCTCCCTTCAACTGGTCAAACGCTTGTTGGCACTCTGAGGACCAGTTAATTGGAGCAGTCTTCTTCTCATGTGCAGCAGTACCATGAGTCAGGATATTTAATGTTGTTGCAATCTTGGAAAAGGCAGGTATGAAACGTCGATAATGACCAGCAAAACCAAGAAAAGATTTTACCTGCTTCACGGTCTGGGGTACTGGCCAGTCTCTCACTGCCTCTGTCTTAGCTGGATCAGTAGCCACCCCTTGCTCACTGATAACATGTCCCAGATAAGTCACCTGCCGCTGAAACAAGTGGCACTTTTTAGGCTGCAGCTTTAGTCCATGCTGGTGGAGTCGCCGGAACACCTCCTCCAGGTGGAGCACATGACTGTGGAAATCAGGGGAAAACACCACCACATCATCCAAGTAAATCAACAGTGAGTCATTTACCATGTTTCCCAAGCAGCGTTGCATCAGTCTTTGAAACGTGTCTGGGGCATTGCACAGGCCAAAGGGCATCCGTTTGAACTCGTACAGGCCAAAGGGTGTTGTGAAGGCAGTCTTCTCTCTGTCAGAGGGGTCCATCTCTACCTGCCAATAGCCACTTGCCAGGTCCAGTGTGGAATACCATTTAGCAGCTTTGAGTCCAGTCAATGATTCCTCGATACGGGGTAGAGGGTAGGCATCTTTATGCGTGAGTGTATTCAACTTCCTGTAGTCTACACAAAACCTCCAACTTCCATCCTTTTTCCTGACAAGCACAATAGAGAGAGAGTGCAAGCCCAAGGGCTTGCACTCTCTCTCACCACACCACTGTCCAGCATGTTCTGCAGCAGGGTTCGTAGTTCAGCCTACAGACTTGGAGGGACAGATCGGTACCTTTCACGACTTGGCGGTGCTGAAACTGTTTGTATCTGGTGTCTCACTACCCCAGTGCAGCAAAAGTCCTCATCATGGCTTGAAAACACTTTCGTCCACTTCTGTAGCAGGCTGGTCCTTTCCCCCTCTTGGTCAGGAGTCAGTCCTTCTCCCTGTAAGGGCAACACTGGATAAGGCTGATTATCAATTACTCCCTCGGTGGACCCAACCCGCCTTACCGCAACCTCCACAACGTCTGGCACCACACTGTTTAGAGTCATCTCTTGTTCTCCTCGTATATCAGCTGTGGCCACTTGTGTCACTTGGGCCAATGGCCGGCGCTGGGGGACCTCTACTGGATACGGGTTGGGGTTACAGATCCTGCAAGGCACTTGTTCTCCATTTAGTGTGGCCAGGGTCCGTCCCACACGCCATTCTGTGTCACTGTCAGGGAGAGGCTCTACAATCACACGACAAGACAGATTAGTTGCACCCTCAGATACCTGTGTCCACAAGATCATCTCAGATTGGGGTGGGATGATGATCGATTGCTGTCGACGTAATTTCGCCACACCCTGGTAAGGTGGAAGAGAACCTCTGGTAGCGACTCACTGGCAGTCTGCAAATGCTTGAGCCCAGACCTGACCTTCCACACAAGGCATTGTGGTTTTGAAAGCCGACAGTCCTGGGTGGTTCCCCTGAGTGAGAGCAGACCATACAGGTTTAAAAATGTTCATGCCAAGTATGCCCTTGTCTGGTCCCAGGCATTCATCATTGACAATTATCACACCTTTTCCAGGAACACAAACACTACTGTACAGTCAACCAAAACATAGCCAACAAAGGGTATTTCCAGACCATTGGCAGCACGCAGGGTCAGCCAGGGGATATTGTCAGCACTGGTCACGCCGGTTCCTTCAAAGTACTTCCTGAACAAGCTTCGGCTCAGCAATGTCACTTGTGATCCTGTATCCATCACAAAAGGTATAGAACATCCATTTATTTTAATGACAACATCAGGACACTCACCGACAAAGGCAGACTTAGACTGTAATGTGGGCTGTTCATCATGAGTGGCTGCCCCCACTGCTCGGCCCTCAGCTGTAGGGGAGATCAAAAATCCTGAGGTCTTGATGGTCGATGCGAGCAGTGGCGCTGAACATGCCCAACTGCACCACAATTTCGGCAGATGGGTCTGCCCTGTGCGTCCCACTGGTAGGCTGGTGCCATCGTGTCTGCCTGCCGTTGTATCACCTGGCGGGTTCGTGTTGCGGATGTGTTGTGGTCTATAGGCAGGGTGTTAGGGGCTGGAAACACTTCCCTCGTCGAGAGATGCGTCCTTACCTCCTCCATCAGGTTAACTGAAAGGGCTTTCATCTGCGCCATCATCTCCTTCCTCATTTCTCCCATCAGTTCAGCATGTATCTGGCCCTTTAATTGTTCCATGCTGGATGTAGTGGTGATCCGTGAAGCTGGAACAGAGACCCTTTGAGACAAGATGGCGTCTTCCTCCTCTTGCAACTCCTGTTCCAGGGCCTGAGCTTCTTTGCAGGTGGCTTTAAAAGTCATCTGGTCATCTGGTTTGTAAACCAACCATTAGCTGGTCAAGCAACAGATCCCCATCATCTTCACTTCCATCTGCGTCTTGTTCTTGCCATCTTAGAATGAAACTGCTTACACTTTCACTGGGTCGCTGTTTACAATAAAAAGAATTTGTCCGTAGCTGCACTTTAGTGGCTGGTTTGGCATACAGTTTTTGTAAGGTATCCAGTACTTGCTGTCCAGTCTTTTTATCTCTTGGATTAACAAGCTGTAGCTCACGCTTGGCCTCCCCTTCTAATGCACCCAAAACAAAATCAGCTTGCTGCTCTCAGCATGGCTTCTACTTGAGACCTCCATTCCACAAATTTAGCTTTTGATAACCATGACATAACAAACTGTGCAGTTAAATGTGTGTTACTACTGTTCTGCTGTTCTACAAGCCAACTGGCCTTCTATTCAACAAAGACATCTTTATCTTGGGGGCCCCACTGGTGACGCTTTCCAGATGTTTCCTGTAGCCATTTCCTATGGAAGTGTGGTAGAGTTCATTTGAGTCCTCATGCCGAATCTCAAGTACAAGTCATAAATGTTCAGATAAAGCTTAAATACAAGTTATAGAATGTGCAGAATAAAATAGGATGTTAATACACTTCATTACTTTACACGTTAAGATATCTGCACACAACACACATGTAGTTTATAAAATACGATGTTTGATTCTAAAGTAAACTAGCCAACAATATTTTGGCCTACAAGTCCAGCTGAGATCATTAGACCATTAAACACTTAGTTGATTGAGAGAACTGTTTGGTTTGTTTAAAAACTGTGAGGATTTTTAGACATTCAGAACTTTCACTTTTAATATTTCAAGTACATTTACCTGATGATACCTACATACTTTTACTTAAGTAACATTTTCAATGCAGGACAGTATGGTATTAGTACTTCTACTGAAGTAAAAGATCTGAATACTTCTTCCACCACTGGTAATGGTGTTGTGATTTTGCCTCAGTAAAACATGGTGTTCTGTACTGATGCAGATGCTGTAGCCTACCTGTTGGTTTATAAAGCTAAAAGTGATTACCAGCTTGCTGTTGAACTGTGAATCCAGGGAATTCTGCTGCTTTGCTGTTTATAGTTCCATTTCCATTGTAATTGTTTGGTGCTGTGGTGGCAGAGGATAATATCTGGTATTCTTTCCACTTACATCTCTGTTGATGTTAGTTTTATTATGTAGTTTTCTCATTTTACCTATGTGGTGTGGTGGTAATTGGTGTGTGTGTCTGTGTGTGTGTGTGTGTGTGTGTCAGTTCAACTTATTTGCATGTGGACCATGTATGGCACTAAATACATTTTTCCAGTAAAGCACAATGATTAAGGGGGGGAGGGGGCTCACACAAAGAGCAGCCTAGGGGCCCCTGGCCAGGCCACGTCCACACGTACCAAAACGATCTTTTTTTTACCCGTCTTCCCTGAATTCGTTTCAAGAATAGTTGCGTCCAAACGAATCCATTTGTAAATGACTCAATACGCTACTTCATATGCCAGGCCTATAGGCGGCGCTGTTTCTGCTACAGAAATTCACCAAAAACCGGAGAAGAAGAGCATAGTCACTTCCACTTCCCATCATAACATGACTAGCTAGATTATAACTTTCTCTTAATACATCCGTGGACTATAATAACTTTCACCACTGCTCATTTTATAAAGGCCGCCTCAAGAAAATGTGTCTTTGTTTACGTTGTATAATGTGCTGTTGGATTGCTTTTTATTTTGCATGATTGCAGCGCGCTAACGTTAGCTAGCTCTAACATTGGCAGTCAAACAAACATCAATGATGTCTTTTTAATAATCTATACGTTTTTCTTGCAGTAGCCTTTCTACAATAAGCCGTGGTAAAAGTTACTATAATCCGTTCAAGGAGTTGATAAGCAGACAGATTACCTAGCTAGTTGATAAGTTATCTACTTGCACTTTATAAACAGATAGCCATAGCAGCTAACATTAACGTTACTTCGCTGCTGGAGCGGTCAGCTGCTTTAGCGATGTTTAACGTTGGCTACATAACGTTAGCAATATATCTTGTGTAGAATCCAGATGGAAAGGTCAGGGAGCAGAGACACAGTATTTAGATGAAGTGAGCTGGTTTGACCATGGAGATGGGATGTGCTCGCTTAGCTTCACCGCAGTTGTGTGCGTCAGCGGCCGTGGGAGAGGGTGTAAAAGAGGGGTGTGGCGATGACATCATCAATACGGATTCGTATTCCCCATCCATACGAAGCCAAACGAGAGCCGTTTTCGGATTTTTTCACCCTGAGACCAGGTTTCAAAAAAGTGCGTTTTCAGGCAGTGCATTTGCAGGATTTGTTTGGACGGTCGGCCCAAACGATGCAAAACATGTGTGTTTGCACAAAAAAACTTTTCCGTGTGGATGGCCCCTTTAATCCGCCCCTGCAGATTAACCAGCAGGGCGCACACACAGACTGGTGTGGAGGTGAATGACAGTGAGCCGTTTGAGACGGGAGACCAAAAACAAATAGGCGGTCACTAGTAAAACGGCACGTCAACTAACAAAATTGCCGTTGACTTATTTTAATGGTCGATTAAGTTGACTAATTGCGGCAGCACTAATATTTACCGGGGTTTGTTACGTCTCTGGTCACACAACTATTAGAAACATGCCGTTTTTCCGGTCTGGTAGAATCTATCTCCGTTGATCCTGTTTGTTTGTTTGCTGCTTTCATGGCTGTACTAACGTTACAGCTGTAGCGCGCTGGGTTTACCTTTTTACAGGTATATCTGGCAACCCGGCCTGGCTGTCAAACTGGGTAGTTGATAACAACACACAGGCCAAAACATAAACAGAAATTCCATCACAGAGCGGAAATTTCAAAAGGAGAAAATACTGACATTAGCATTGTTGTCAGAAAAGGTATTTCAACTTAACATGTTTCCTTAATATCTGATGATGCATTGGGGTCATTTTTGGATTTATTACAGTAAATAAGTTTGTCAGACATGCTTTTTTATACTAGTTTTTAGTAATGCCTCTGCCCGGTCTGATTTTTCCTGCGAAGTCACAAAATGATTTTTGGGAGGTACAGTCACACATTCTGATGGGTCACAGATTTCTTTGTTACACCGTAAAAGCCTGTGTTAGTGAGTATCCAGCCAGGTAAAAGGTAGCAGGAGATTTCTTTATACAGGCCTAATAGTAATTTACTTTTATTTTAGAAGTTATCTGCTGTAATTATAGCTGATACTGGGGCAGGACCATCACAGGAAAGAAGGACATTTAACAAAGAACAACTAAAAGATAAAAGCGAAAGTGAAATACAACGGGTGATAACGTGAGTCACACTTTCAACAGATGGAGACAATTACTGGATTGTAAATTATTCAAAACCGACCCTGAATTGGTCCTCAGGTATGTAATATGTCTATTTCATTCATGAAATAACAATGCGCTATGTGGTTGTACGTCTGTAGCCTAGACTAAATGACCCCCTTCCATTTAAGTGCGGACGTTTTATTCTTTTTAGTCTGTGTTTGTGTTGGCCTACTATTTTCTCTTACCTTGTCCCCCTGTACTTGTGTAAAGCATCCTTGGGTTTCATGAAATGCGTTATATTAATCTAAGTTATTATTATGTTGGTTGCTACAACAATCTCTTAATGCTTTGGCTCGTAACACAGTGACAGTGATACCGTTACCCGGTTTATCCAAAGTAGGCTGCGTCTGTAACTTATTCTCTTATTGTAAATGAATGATTTTCTGTCTGAGCAAAACATTTATCACGACTATATGACTTCCCAGTAACGCTAACTGTAATATACAGTGGTAATACAGCACCGTAAAGAAAAGACCTTTACGACAGCAGGTGTGGTAAAAACACTACCACTTTTGTCGGAAGGGGCCGCTAGAATCAAGACATTAATCTGAGTCTGTCAGCGGCAAAACAAGCACTTGTGAACATAAATACAAGTGGCACAATCACCCTATTAACTCACATTGTAGCTTGTTTCTCCGCTGCCGACTGCAGAGATCTCTCTTAATACTGGACCAATGTCAAAGATTGTTGTTCTCATCAGTCATTTAGACACAAACACATAGGAAAATAGGGTTGAAAGGTTTGACAAAAATGGTAGTTACCCTTTAACATCCCTACCAGCAGGATTTGCAACCCCAACCATAAAGTGTTGTTATTTAGGCTTAAATTACAAAAAACAATCGGATGAATTTAATAAACACTAGCTTGGAGCACGCTGGAACACTGGCCCACTGGCTCTCTCTCAGCTCTGGCTCACGCAGGTTCACACAGAGCTTCCACTGAAGCTCTCTCGGCTGCATCTCATTGCACTTAAATTGCCTCCTCGAGTCCTCCACTTGCCTACCTTCCTCGCGTCTTAGTCCCTCCCACCGTGAGGAAATCATGCAAGGAGAGAGGCAACGAGCAAATGCGTTTTGAAGCGTCACATGAATACGTCAGCTGTATGGGCGGAGTCAGCAACTCTTTCGGTGCAGATCCACCTGGCCGTGCGATGCTTCTGTCGCTCCGTGCTCCACTCTATTCCTATGGGTGACGTCAAGCGACTTCAACGTACACGCAAAGCAGAAGTCGGCGCTGCATTTGAGAAAATGTTGCGCGTCAAGAAGCTGGCCGATGCCCAACTTTATGCAAATGAATCCGTTGAACGCGACGCGACTATCCAGTAGAAGTAGACGAAAATCTTTCAAACTAACCTTTGTCGATCTGATATGAAGACAGATTCAGCAACTGCATGGCCTATTTCTCGCTTAAAATGTTTTCAGAAACACGTTTCGGTGAACTATTTTTGTAAAATACGAGATCGTATTCTCAACGAGCCGCCATGACACTGTTGAAATTCTCGAGTAGCCAAACCCACGTCACATGTTCGTCCAATCAGCTGCTGGTCAGGGGCATGGAGCATTAACCATGGCTGTATGACGTCGCGACACCGCGCTTCAGTCGTGTCGGACATATGGATCTGTACTGTTTCAGCTGCACGACTTCCAGGAAGGCTGCTCTCTGTATCCTCGCCTGTAGCTCCTCGATGCTCCCTCCTCGGGGGCAGAAATAAGAGCTTTGAGACGGCCTTCACCGAGGAGGGACAGAACCACTTCTGGCTCAGCCGAGGAGTCGAGGAGCTTTCAAATAAGGGCTATGAGATGCAGCCCTCCTCTCTCTGGCTTCCACTCAAGCCATTTCCCACTCTTAGCTTGGTGTGGCAACTTAGTGACATCACCAACACAAACTTGAAGAGGATCACACAGAAAGGAAACACGGCAGAATACAAACAAAACACTACGCCACGTTATAATCAAACTGTATTCATATTGTTGGGCAAGTCACTCTTAAAAAAAACAATGGAGATGATAACTAGTCCCTCCTTGTTTAGTCAGCCAGCCAATTAAAACGTTAGCTTTGTAGAGATTGTGGGATTTCCCAAACTGAATAAATACTGCACCTATAAACACAGAATTGCTTTGCTAGCTTAAGCGTGTTATAAACTACTAACTACTAGGGCTGCACGATATGAGGAAAATATGCGATAGTGCTGTTCAATAATAAGATACATAAACTGATATTAATGTGTACTCAATTCTGCTACTTTTCGTATTCTGCTAAATCACAATAAACTTGCTTGTTGAATTTACTTTGTAAAACAAATGAAATCTTTTCCAACAATCTTTTATTGAACAAATTGAACATTGAATTAAGTATGAAAGTCAGCACTAAAAAAAGCATGACATTACGTTACATTTTTTTATCAATCAACACAAAAAATCTCTGAGTGTCTTTTGCAATATTTCGCAACCTTTAGCGATGTGGTTATTGCACAAGTTGATATGTATCTGCTCAAAAAAACGAATTTTTCCATCAACAGATTTAGCTTCTGTACGTCCACGAAATGTAGCAGGCTATTTTTAACATAGCACCATGTTACCAGCTCAGCTACTGTGATCCAAACATTCCCAATACCAGTTAACTCGAAAGAGCGTTAAACCTCTGTGGTAATGGATTTATTTTCATTAATACAACGGTTTAAAAGTTTTTCATTCAACTCTGTAATGTTGACATGGAAAAAGTGGAGTAATATTTTTAGGGTTACATGCCGCCACTCCGACATGCTTCTATTCAGAACTTGTTGGAGTGGCGGGACGTTTGAAAACAATGGAAGTGCCGCCACTCCGACAATTAGACGTCAATGTCTGAGTGGGGGTATGTCGGAATGGATGGCGGAACCCATTTTTAGAGATAAGCATGGTGTGCTGTCATGATGTTTTGAGCAAGTTATAAATGTTTAGTTGACTAATCACATTGCCTGGTTGGATCCATAGTGTTGTAAAATAGGTCATATTAGC